>NC_042615.1:833971899-834150025 GCF_901001135.1 Rhinatrema bivittatum
CAGCCACAGCGTTTGAGGTCAGGCCCTTGTAGTGACTTAAGGACTGGACGGGCAGGAACATCGTTTGAGGTCAGGCTCTTGTAGTGTCAGAAGGGCTGGACAGATAGACACAGCATTTGAGGTCAGGCCCTTTTAGTAACATAAGGGCTGGACAGTGGACAAACAGGCACAGCGTTTGGGATCAGGCTCTTGTAGTGACATAGGGCTGGATGGAAAGGCACAGCATTTGAAGTCAGGCCCTTTTGGTGACATAAAAGCTGAACAGTAGACAAACAGGCACAGCGTTTGAGATTAAGCGCTTTTAGTGGTAAGGGCTGGATGGGCATGCACAGCATTTGGGATCAGGCCCTTGTAGTGTCGTAAGGGCTGAATGGGCAGGCACATCAGTTGAGGTCAGGCCCTTGTAGTGTCGTAAGAGCTGGACAGTGGACAGACACATACAGCGTTTGAGGTCAGGCCCTTTTAGTGACGTAAGAGCTGAATGGGCAGGCCCAGCTTTTGAGGTCAGGCCCTTGTAGTGACATAAGTGCCAAACAGTGGACAAACAAGCACAGCGTTTGGGATCAAGCCCTTGTAGTGACCTAGGGCTGGACGGGCAGGCACAGAGTTTGAAGTCAGGCCCTTGTAGTGACAAAAGGCTGGACAGTGGAAAAACAGGCACAGCATTTGGGATCAGGCCCTTGTAGTGATTGAAGGGCAGGCACAGCGTTTGAGGTCAGGCCCTTGTAGTGATGTAAGGGCTGGACGGGCAGGAACAGCATTTGAGGTCAAGCCCTTGTAGTGACGTGAGTGCTGGACAGTGGACAGAAAGCATAGCATTACAGGACAGGCCCTTGTAGTGACGTAAGGGCTGGACGGGCAGGCACAGCGTTTGAGGTCAGGCCCTTCTAGTAATGTAAGGGCTGAACGGGCAGGCACAGCGTTTGAGGTCAGGCCCTTGTAGTGACGTAAGGGCTGGACGGGCAGGCACAGCGTTTGAGGTCAGGCCCTTGTAGTGACGTAAGGGCTGGACAGAAAGTCACAGCGTTTGAGGTCAGGCCCTTGTAGTGATGTAAGGGCTGGACAGGCAGGCACATCAGTTGAGGTCAGAGCTTTGTAGTGACGAAAGGACTGCATAGACAGGCACAGCATTTGAGGACAGGCCTTGTAGTGATGTAAGGGATGGACAGTGGACAGACAGGCACAGCATTTGGGATCAGGTCCTTGTAGTGACATAAGGGCTGGACAGGCAGGCACAGCATTTGAGGTCAGGCCCTTGTAGTGACATAATGGCTGGAAAGGTAGGCACAGCATTTGAGGTCAGGCCCTTGTAATGATGTAAGGGCTGGACGGGCAGGCACATCAATTGAGGTCAGGTCCTTGTAGTTACATAAGGCCTGGACGGGCAGGCACAGCTTTTGAGGTCAGGCCCTTGTAGTGACGTAAGGGCTGGATGGTGATGAGTGGGCCTGAACAGAAAACCAACATGGAGAAGGAAATCCCCATAATCCTCTGCTTTTCTTTAACCTGCCAGGGCTGAATGAACTCTGTGTGACTTTCTGAGCATGACTTGCAGAATTTCCCTGGATTTCTATAAAGGCAGTCAAGCTGGCACCAGAAAGCTGGGGCCTATTCATTGGGTCACAAAGAAGAAACTAAACGGCGGGAGCTTCAGGCACTATTCTCAGTTTTTAATCAACACAGCCACAGATGTGTTAATTATTTGACCAGTAAGATTTTAACAGAACAAAGGACTATCTCGAGAGTGAGGGCAAATGGGCACCACATCCTGAGAAAACTAATCAGGGCAGTTCAGAGATAGTCACATCTTGGTGTTGACATGACAACCTATGTAAATGATTCTTTGGGCTGTCACGCAAGTCTAGAAGGTTCCACAATATTGTATGTTATCCATAAAAGAAGGATCACTTCCTGTATACGATGAGATGCTGGTGGACAGGTTGTCAGAGGCATGGCATCAGCATCTCCCGAGAATACTTATATTGTTCAATAAAAGATTATGTTTTACACTGCAAATCTAAGTGTTCATGTCTCACTGGTCATAAGCGTCATAAAAAATGTCATGATGCTTAAAAATGGGCAGGCACAGCGTTTGAGGTCAGGCCCTTGTAGTGACGTAAGGGCTGGATGGGCAGGCACAGCATTTGAGGTCAGGCCCTTGTAGTGTCATAAGGGCTGGACAGTGGAAAGACAGGCACAGCGTTTTAGGTCAGGCGATTGTTGTGATGAAAACGCTGGATGGGCAGGCAGAGCGTTTGAGGTCAGGCCCTTATAGTGATGTAAGGGCTGGACAGTGGACAGACAGGCACAGCATTTGTGATCAGGCCCTTGTAGTGACATAAGGGCAGGACAGGCAGGCACAGCATTTGAGGTCAAGCCCCTGTCGTGACATAAAGGCTGGACAGGCAGGCACATCAATTGAGGTCAGGTCCTTGTAGTGACATAAGGGTTGGATGGGCAGGCACATCAATTGAGGTCACGCCTTTGTAGTGTCGTAAGAGCTGGACAGTTGACAGACACGTACAGCGTTTGAGGTCAGGCCCTTTTAGTGACATAAGAGCTGAATGGGCAGGCACAGATTTTGAGGTCAGGCCCTTGTAGTGTCTTAAGGATTGGTCACTGGACAGACAGGCAGAGCAGTTGAGATCAGGCCCTTGTAGTGTCTTAAGGGCTGGACGGGCAGGCACAGATTTTGAGGACAGGCCTTTGTAGTTACATAAGGGCTGGACAGTGGACAAACAGGCACAGGGTTTGTGGCCAGGCCCTTGAAGTGACATACCCTGACTAACCTCCCCCTCCCCCCCCCCTTGACCCTATCTTATTGCTCCTCCCCCTCCCCTACCAACCCCCGCCCTCCTGAACCCTCTCCTATACTTTCCTATAAGTAACCCACTTAAATTTGTATTCTTTCCTGTAAATAGCACGTTACAGCCTCAACCCTTGTAAATAATCTGCCTAAACTTGTATATATTCCTCTAAATAGCTCGTTACAGTTTTAATGCTTTAATTTTCTATGCCCCCTGCTCTATGTATAATCCTCCTTGTTTTCCCCTCCCTGTTGATTGTAATTTCTGCCTTAGTTACAATGTGAACCGGTATGATGTTTGCATACTAATACCGGTATATAAAAGTTTTCAAATAAATAAATAAATAAATAAGGGCTGGATGGGCAGGCACAGCGTTTGAGGTCAGACACTTGTAGTGTTGTTAGGGCTGGACAGTGGACAGACAGGCACAGCGTTTGAGGTCAGGCCCTTGTAGAGATGAAAAGGCTGGATAGGCAGGCACAGCCTTTAAGGTCAGGCCCTTGAAATGAAATAAGGGCTGGACAGGCAGACACATCAGATGAGGTCAGACACTTGTAGAGACAGAAGGGCTGGACAGTGGACAGACAGGCACAGCGTTTGAGGTAAGGCCCTTGTAGTGACCTAAGGGCTGGACAGAAAGGCAAGCTCTTGTAGTGATGTAAGGGCTGGATGGGCAGGCCTATTAGTTGAGGTCAGACCCTTGTAGTGATGTAAGCGCTGGGCAGGCAGACCGTTTGAGCGTTTGAGGTCAGACCCTTGTAGTGTCTTAAGGACTGGTCACTGGACAGAAAGGCACAGCGTTTGAGATCAGGCTCTTGTAGCGACGAAAGGGCTGGATGGGCAGGCAGATCGTTTGATGCTCCAGGGAGGAAGATTCAGAACCAATGTCAGGAAGTATTTCTTCACGGAGAGGGTGGTGGATGCCTGGAATGCCCTTCCGAAGGAAGTGGTGAAGACCAGAACTGTGAAGGACTTCAAAGGGGCGTGGGATAAACACTGTGGATCCATAAAATCAAGAGGCCGTCAATAAAGAGTGGGTGGCTCGCCAGAATGACGGCTACTGCCTGGAGATAATACCCTTATTCAATAAACATACACATGGTTACTGTGACTCCAACATCACTCTAAGCTACAACAGCAAGAGGAAATGTGGAAAAAAGGATTCGCACTCACAAAGTGGGGAGTAGCTGGCTTGTTACGGCGGTTACTACCCCAAACCAAATAAGCCTGATACTTCACTTTCAATACATATCCAGCATAGCTCTCTGCTTCAACGGCAGGGGAGAAGAAAACTGATACTTCACGCATAGCTCTCTGCTTCAACGGCAGGGGAGAAGAAAAACTGATACTTCACGCATATCCAGCATAGCTCTCTGCTTCAACGGCAGGGGAGAAGAAAAAAGGATTCGCACTCACAAAGCGGGGAGTAGCTGGCTTGTTACGGCGGTTACTACCCCAAACCAAATAAGCCTGATACTTCACTTTCAATGCATATCCTGCTTCAACCGCAGGGGAGAAGAAAAACTGATACTTCACGCATATCCAGCATAGCTCTCTACTTCAACGGCAGGGGAGAAGAAAAACTGATACTACACGCATATCCAGCATAGCTCCCTGCTTCAACGGCAGGGGAGAAGAAAAACAACCAATAAGGGCTGAATAACACAGTCTGGGTAAAACAAATAAACATGGGTGTAGCTTGCTTATTGCGGCGGTTACTACCCCTACTACCCCTAACTAATCAAGCTTGATATTTCACTTGGTTGCAGCTCCATCACTGCTCTCTACATTAATGGTGGGGGTGGAAGGGAAATAGAACCAAAGAGCTAAGAGAAACAGATAAGTATGAGAAAAAAATGTGAAGCTTGCTGGGCAGACTGGATGGGCCGTTTGGTCTTCTTCTGCCGTCATTTCTATGTTTCTATGTTTCTATGTCAGGCCCTTGTAATATTGTTAGGGCTGGAGAGTGGACAGAAGGTACAGCATTTGGGATCAGGCCCTTGTAGTGACATAAGGGCTGGACAAGCAGGCACCGCGTTTGACGTCAGGTCCTTATAGTGACGTAAGGGCTGGATGGGCAGGCACATCTGTTGCGGTCAAGCCCTTGTAGTGACATAAGGGCTGGGCAGGCAGAGCGTTTGAGGTCAGGCCCTTGTAGTGTCATTGGGGCCGGACAGTGGGCAGACAGGCAGAGCGTTTGAGGTCAGGCCCTTGTAGTGTCTTTGGGGCCGGACAGTGTACAGACAGGCACAGCATTTGACGTCAGGTCCTTATAGTGATGTAAGGGCTGGATGGGCAGGCACAGCTTTTGAGGTCAGGCCCTTGTAGTGACGTAAGACCTAGACAGTGGACAGACAGGCACAGCATTTGGGATCAGACCCTTGTAGTGTCATAAGGGCTGGGCAGGCAGAGCGTTTGAGGTCAGGCACTTGTAGTGTCGTTAGGGCTGGACAGTGGACAGACAGGCACAGCATTTGGGATCAGGCCCTTGTAGAGACATAAGGGCAGGATGGGCAGGCACAGCTTTTGAGGTCAAGTCCTTGTAGTGACATAATGGCTGGAAATGCAGGCATAGCGTTTGACGTCAGGCCCTTGTACTGATATAAGGGCTGGACAGTGGACAGACAGGCACAGCGTTTGAGGTCAGGCCCTTGTAGTGATGTAAGGGCTGGTTGGAGAGGCACTGCTTTTGAGGTCAGGCCCTTGTAGTGACGTAAGGGCTGGATGGGCAGGCACATCAGTTGAGGTCAGGCCCTTGTAGTGATGTAAAGGCTGGGCAGGCACAGAGTTTGAGGTCAGGCCCTTGTAGTGTCATAAGGGCTGAACAGTGGTCAGACAGGTACAGCATTTGAGGTCAGGCACTTGAAGTGTCATAAGACCTGGACAGTGGACAGACAGGGACAGCATTTGAGGTCAGGCCCTTGAAGTGTCATAAGGGCTGGACAGTGGACAGATATGGACAGCATTTGAGGTTAGTCCCTTTTAGTGACGTAAGGTCTGGACAGGCAGGCACAGCGTTTGAGGTCAGGTCCTTATAGTGATGTAAGGGCTGGACAGGTGGGCACAGCGTTTGAGGTCAGGCCCTTCTAGTGACGTAAGTGCTGGATGGGCAGGCACAGCATTTGAAGTCAGGCATTTTTAGTGACATAGGGGCTGGACAGTGGACAAACAGGGACAGCATTTGAGGTCAGGCCCTTGTAATGACATAAGGGCTGGATGGGCAGGCACAGCGTTTGGGATCAGGCCCTTGTAGTGACGTAAGGGCTGGATGAGCAAGCACAGCGTTTGAGGTCAGGCCCTTGTGGTGACGTAAGGGCTGGACGGGCAGGCACATCAGTTGAGGTCAGGCCCTTGTAGTGACATTTATTCATTTATTTATTTATTTTATTTGACATTTTCTATACCGATCTTCATGACAAGATTCATATCAAACCGGTTTACATGGAACTTAGGGATTAACAACATAACCATATAACAGGAAGGCCAAATCACAGTTACCTATAACAGGGAGATTAATCTTGGGGGCTAGAGTAGCCAGGAAGTAAAATGATAGCAAAAACTAGAGGTAGAGTACATATGTATATACTGGGGCTTGACCGAGAGTCTAGCCAATTGGGCTCTTTGAGATGCATGTTGATATATTGGAACTTAAGGGAAGGCTTGGCGGAAAAGCCAAGTTTTAAGTTTTTTTCGGAAGGTTAGAAGACAGGGTTCCAGTCTTAGGTCCGTCGCAAGTTGTTCCAGATGATGGGGCCGGCTGTGGAGAATGCACGTTCTTTGGTGGAAGTTAGACGCGTGGATTTAGTTGGTGGGACTTGAAGGGTTCCTTTATATGCTTCTCTGATGGGTCTTGCAGAGGAATAAAGTTTGAATGGGATCTGAAGGTCTAGAGGTAGTTGGTGGTGGATGGATTTGTGGATTATGGTGAGTGTCTTGTGCAAAATTCTGTATTTTATTGGCAGCCAGTGCAGGTTTTGGAGGATGGGTGTGATATGAGCTCCCCGGTTAGTGTTGGTTAAGATTCTAGCTGCTGCATTCTGGAGCATCTGTAGTGGTTTGGTAGCGGAGATCAGAAGCCCTAAGAAGAGAGTGTTGCAGTAGTCAGTTTTAGAGAACAGTGTTGACTGGAGGACAGTTCTGAAGTCCTGGAAATGATGAAGGGGTTTGAGTCTTTTCAAAACTTGAAGCTTATAGAAACAGTCCTTGGTGATGTTGTTGATTGATTTCTTTAAGTTCAGATGGTTATCAAGAATTACTCCTAAGTCTCTTACTTGAGTGGTCTGGGGGTTAGGAACTGTCTGATCGGTGCTTTCCAGGTGGTCGGGGGAGATAAGAAGGATTTCTGTTTTGGCTGCATTGAGAACCAGGTTCAGGCTGGTGAGTAGGCGGTTAATGGAGTTAAGGAAATTCTCCCAGTAGTTAAGCATTTTTGGAAGGGATTCTTTTATAGGGATCAAGATCTGAACGTCATCTGCGTAGAGGTAATGTATTAGATTTAGGTTTGTGAGCAGCTGACAGAGGGGCAGTAGGTTGATGTTGAAGAGGGTAGGGGATAGAGAAGAGCCTTGGGGAACACCTAGAGTTGATTTAAATTTAGGGGATTCTTTGTTATTGATTCTAACCTTAAAGCTTCTGTTGTTGAGGAAGGAGCTGAACCATCTGAGGGCGTTTCCAGTTAATCCGATGTCCGAGAGGCGATTTAGAAGGATGGTGTGGTTCACGGTGTCAAATGCCGCAGAGATGTCTAAGAGGACAAGCAGGAATGACAGTCCTTTGTCTAGGCCCAAGAGGATGTGGTCTGATAGTGAGATGAGGAGGGTTTCTGTACTGGATGATTTACGGAAGCTGTACTGGGAAGGGTATAGGATTTTGTGTTCCTCCAGGTAGTCTGAGAGCTGTGTGTTCACTACTTTCTCTGTGAGTTTCACTAGGAAAGGGAGGTTGGAAATGGGTCGGAAGTTGGAGAGCTCTTTTGTGTCTAGGTTGGGATTCTTCAGAAGGGGTTTGAGGGATGCCGTTTTTAGCTCATCCGGGTATATTCCTTGGGCTAGGGAGCAGTTTATGATATCAGCCAGTGATCTGGAGATAGCACCCGAGATGAGGAGCAGGAGTTTAATTGGGATGTGGTCCGTCGGATGGCTGGATGGTTTCAACTTCTTAAGGGTGGATTCAATCTCCAGAGGGGTAGTAGGCTCCAAGGTGTCGAGGGTGGCACCACGGTGAAATGTAGTGTTGGAGTTTAGGGTTGGGGGGATTGAGTTGGTGGGGAGAAGCGCTAGCGTGTTTGCAATTTTATCCTGAAAGAAGAGAGCTAGCTCATTTGCTTTGGATTGAGCCTGGTCGTCTGGGATGGTAGGGGCAGAGGGTTTAGTGAGTTGGGATACATAGGAAAACAGGGCCCTGGCATCATATTGAATGTCATGAATTTTGCTGGCATAATAGTCTTTTTTTGCCTGTAAAAGGGAGATCTTGTAAAGATGCATGGTACGTTTATAATCGGCTAGTGTTGTGGTGTTGGGGTTCTTCCGCCAAGTGCCTTCCTTGTGTCTGAGGTCTTGCTTCATCCGTTTTAGTTCTGGTGAGAAGCAGGATTGTTTTCTTTTTTGTGTCCAATTGATAGTTTTCGTCGCTTTGGGGCAAAGTTTGTTAGCTATTAACTCCGTGATATTGTGCCAGGATAGAAGGGCTGCATTGACATAAGGGCTGGGCAGGCACAGCGTTTGAGGTCAGGCCCTTGTAGTGATGTAAGGGCTGGATAGGCAGACACAGCATTTGAGGTCAGGCCCTTGTAGTGATGTAAGGGCTGGATAGGCAGACACAGCATTTGAGGTCAGGCCCCTGTAGTGACATATGGCCTGGACGGGCAGGCACAGCGTTTGAGGTCAGGCCCTTGTAGTGACGTAAGGGCTGGAAGGGGCACAGCATTTGAGGTCAGGCCCTTGTAGTGTCATAAAGCCTGGACAGTGGACAGACAGGCACAGCATTTGAGGTCAGGCCCTTGTATTGATGTAAGGGTGGATGGGCAGGCACAGCATTTGAGGTCAGGTCCTTGTAGTAACATAAGGGCAGGATGGGCAAGCATAGCATTTGAAGAAGGCCCCTGTAGTGACGTAAGGCCTGGACAGTGGACAGACATGCACAGCATTTGAGGTCAGGCCCTTGTAGTGACGTAAGGCCTGGACAGTGGACAGACAGGCACAGCGTTTGAGGTCAGGCCCTTGTATTGATGTAAGGGTGGATGGGCAGGCACAGCATTTGAGGTCAGGCCCTTGTAGTTATGTAAGGGCTGGACAGAGAGGCCCAGCATTTGAGATCAGGCCCTTATAGTAACATAAGGGCAGGATGGGCAAGCACAGCATTTGAAGTCTGGCCCCTGTAGTGACGTAAGGGCTGGACAGTGGACAGACATGCACAGCATTTGAGGTCAGGCCCTTGTAGTGACGTAAGGCCTGGACAGTGGACAGACAGGCACAGCGGTTGAGGTTACGTATGTGTGCTGATATTATCTGGAGCCTAGGAAGCAGTTGGAGCTGCTGCAAGGTTTCAATTGCTTTTATTCATCTTGCCATTTACAGGGAAAGTTTGGAAACCCAAGCAAAGGGAGGTTTACTTTCAAAAACACTAGCATTTCCATCAACTCTGGTGCCAGCCTTGAGCGATGAGGGCTCATGATATCCCCTATCATTGAAAATACACATTCACTGGGCACACTGGTTGGTGAACATGACAGATATCGCTGAGCCACTTTGGCTAGGTGTGGCCAGACCGTGGACTTGTATGCCCAATATGCCAGTGAATCTGTCTGCATGTCCTCTATGGGTTCTGAGAGATACCGTGTCACTGACAGCTGTGCTGGTGTCTCCTTTGCTTGGGTGGGCTGATTCCTTCTTGCCAGCTGCTTTCTCTGTAGCCCATTGCAGAACAGATGCTTTTCTATGGGCATAATGGCCTTGGCATTCTGAAGTGGAGTAGGAGGACTCCTGCTTGGGATAGAACTACTCTCTGAAGTGCCCACTGTTTCCTCCTCTGCTTCATCCCTAATCTGTCTCTGCCTATGCCGCTCCTGTTTATGGACTATTCTTAACAGCAGGTCATTCACAAATGTGTGACAATCGGACTGCAGAGCGAGTTTCCCTTTCACACGGGGATCACAGACTATGGTGAGCATGTATGTGTAGTCTTTTGTTAAAGGCCTTAATCTCTCTTGCACCTGCTTCTGCAAAACGTCCAGACAGTGCAGCAACTCAGCTGTCATTCACTCTTCCTGTTTAAAGCCCTCTAAATGTTCCTCCAGAAAATTAGCTATAAGGATGATTTCAGCCAAAGTGGCACTTCTGGAACTCAGCTCCTCCGTGACATCCTTGAAGGGCTGCAGGATTTTTACCAGCTGACTCATGACTAACCAATCATGATGCCCTAGGGGATTCTGCACACCTATGTCCATTGTACCAGAAAGTTCATGAAGGGGTGTCTGCAGCTCCACTAACCTCTCCAGCATCATAAAGGTGGAATTCCACTGGGTGGCAATGTTTTGAATGAGACTCTTATGAAGCATCTTCAAATCAGTCTGCTTTTGTTGGAGAACCTGCCCCGCCTTCACACTTCTGTGGAAGTGCCCTGATATGTCTCTGCACTTGTGTATTAATGTATGCAGGTATCCATTCTTTTGGTGCTTGGAGTCCAACCCCAGAGTTGACTTCACTACCAGGTGCAGAGTGTGTGCAAAACATCGGATGTTCTTAAAGCGCCCGTCGTTTATTGCCTTAACCATGTTTGCACCATTGTCTGTGACAAAGAACACTGCCTGAGTATTCCTGTCTCGCTGGTGTAGTTGCCAGCCCTCCAGCATCTTTCTGATGCATGCTAGAATATTGGCAGCGGTATGGGCCTGGTCAGTCAGGTAGGTGTGCAGTAAAGCCCACCTCCACCCTGACACTTCTTCAGTAATAGAGCTGCTGGCTGCCCCTGCCTCAGCCAGGTCCCACCAGTGTGCTGTCAGAGAGAGGTAAGAGTGTGCAGCATTCATAGCGGTCCAGATATCGCAGGTGAAATACACTCTCCCCTCTGCTTAGCTAGCAGCACTGGTTGTAAATACACAGGAGTTATCTCTCACCCAAGCCAGTTACACACAGACACATCTTTCCATGCCTAACTACCTAAATACATAGGACTTATCTCTCACCCAAGCCAGTTACACACACAAATATCTTTCCATGCCTAAGTAGCTATAAATACACAGAGGGAGATGGAACAGCTCCCCTATGAGGAAATGCTGAAGAGGTTAGGGCTGTTCAGCTTGGAGAAGAGATGGCTGAGGGGGGGATATGATAGAGGTCTTTAAGATCATGAGAGGTCTTGAAAGAGTAGATGTGAATTGGTTATTTACACTTTTGAATAATAGAAGGACTAGGGGGCATTTCATGAAGTTAGCAAGTAGCACATTTAAGACTAATCGGAGAAAATTCTTTTTCACTCAACACACAATAAAGCCCTGAAATTTGTTGCCAGAAGATGTGATTACTGCGGTTAGTGTAGCTGGGTTCCAAAAAGGTTTAGATAAGTTCTTGGAGGAGAAGTCCATTAACAGCTATTAATCAAGTTTACTTAGGGAATAGCCACTGCTATTAATTGCATCAGTAGCACGGGATCTTCTTAGTGTTTGGGTAATTGCCAGGTTCTTGTGGCCTGGTTTTGGCCTCTGTTAGAAACAGGATGCTGGGCTTGATGGACCCTTGGTCTGACCCAGCATGGCAATTTCTTATGTTCTTATCTCTCACCCAAGCCAATTACACACAGACACATCTTTCCATGCCTAACTACCTAAATACATAGGAGTTATCTCTCACCCAAGCCAATTATTATTTATTTATTTATTTATTTATAATTTTTTATATACCGCCGCTCATCAAAGATATCACGTCGGTGTACAATGAACAGGAACTTACGCCGGAGCGTTATACATTTAACAGATTTAACAGATTTAACAGATTTAACTTACGCAGGAGCGTTATACATTTAACAGATTATACATTTAACAGATTATATATTTAACAAGTTATATATTAAACGAAAGTATGTATATAAATATTTAAATATAATAAAAGTAGAATCTATTAAAAACACAGAACTATACTTTGGGGGTATATTAGTTGAGGTAAGTTAAACAGAACTAGGGAGCAAAGGGATTCTAGTAAATTGGGGCTGAGGTAAGGGAAAAGGGTTAGGAGGAGATGTAGCAACGGGATTCTAGTAAATTGGGGCTGAGGTAAGGGAAAAGGGTTAAGAGGAGATGTAGTTCTACATTAGATGTAGTAAGAGGGGGGAGATTACACACAATTACACACAGACACATCTTTCCATAACTAACTACCTAAATACATAGGAGTTATTTCTCTCACCCAAGCCAGTTACACACAGACACATCTTTCCATGCCTAACTAATTAGATAAACAGGAGTTATCTCTCACCCAAGCCAGTTACACACAGACACATCTTTCCATGCCAAACTACCTAAATACACAGGAGTAATCTCTCACAAAAGCCAGTTACACACAGACACATCTTTCCATGCCTAAATACCTAAATACACAGGAGTTATCTCTCACCCAAGCCAGTTACACACAGGCACATCTTTGCATGCTTAACTACCTAAATACACAGGAGGTATCTCTCACCCAAGCCAATTACACAGACACATCTTTCCATGCCTAACTACCTAAATACACAGGAGTTATCTCTCACTCAAGCCAATTACACATAGACACATCTTTCCATGCTTAACTACCTAAATACACAGGAGGTATCTCTCACCCAAGCCAGTTACATACAGACACATCTTTCCATGCCTAACTAATTAGATACACAGGAGTTATCTCTCACCCAAGCCAATTACACACAGACACATCTTTCCATGCCTAACTACCTAAATACACAGGAGTTATCTCTCACCCAAGCCAGTTACATACAGACACATCTTTCCATGCCTAACTACCTAAATACACAGGAGGTATCTCTCACCCAAGCCAATTACACACAGACACATCTTTCCATGCCTAACTACCTAAATACACAAGAGGTATCTATCACTCAAGGCAGTTACACAGACACATCTTTCCATGCCTAACTACCTAAATACACAGGAGTTATCTCTCACTCAAGCCAATTACACATAGACACATCTTTCCATGCTTAACTACCTAAATACACAGGAGTTATCTCTCAGCCAAGCCAGTTACACACAGACACATCTTTCCATGCTTAACTACCTAAATACACAGGAGGTATCTCTCACCCAAGCCAATTACACACAGACACAGCTTTCCATGCCTAACTACCTAAATACACAGGAGGTATCTCTCACCCAAGCCAATTACACACAGACACAGCTTTCCATGCCTAACTACCTAAATACACAGGAGGTATCTCTCACCCAAGCCAGTTACACACAGACACATCTTTCCATGCCTAACTACCTAAATACTCAGGAGTAATCTCTCACTCAAGGCAGTTACACAGACACATCTTTCCATGCCTAACTACCTAAATACACAGGAGTTATCTCTCAGCCAAGCCAGTTACACACAGACACATCTTTCCATGCCTAACTACCTAAATACACAGGAGTTATCTCTCACCAAGGCTGCTCCACTCAGAAACATCTTCCCATGCCTAACTCCCTATTTCCATTCCTAGCTACCAAAATACTCAGGTGGAGGGGATATTGTGTTTGTGTTACTTCACTAAGTGTCTGGCAGTGGAGGGATGTTGTGTTGCTGTTACTAGATGACAGTATAATTTAAATACATATTTTGCATGGTGAGTTGTTAGTGGAAATATCCCCATTCTGCTTTGCACCCATTGTTGGGCAGGGGTAGTGGGGAATTGAACTGAGGGGAGAGTGAGGACATACGAATTGAGGGAATTAATCTACCCTGTATTCCGTCTTGCATAGACTGGAAGTGTTCAGTTTTTACAGCAGAAAACATCACAAAATAATTTATGTATTAAGAATCTTTTGTAAGTAATCATTCATGCATATAAAGCACTTCTTTAAAATTAATTGTGTAACAGTATATTGGTTTTCTGTTTCTTTCATGGGGGTGGGATCATTCTGGGAAAAACAGAAGGGGGCCTATGAAGAAAGGTTTTCCTGGGCCCTATTAGTGATTAAAGTAACCCTATTCCCCGCTTGCCTTTTTCTCTGACTTACTTGCCTCTGCAATATCCATGTCTGTATCTGTGTGCCAGTCTTGCCCCTAATGCGTCCATGTCAGCTCTCACCCGTGCAGTTGCAGAAGAGGAAAACGGAGACCAGATGTCTGCCATAGAGAAAGAGAAGGGCAGCTTGCCAGTCAGACCCAGCTGCTAATTTATCTGATAACTTCTTTGCATTTTTGAAGCAGGGGATTCTCTGTACTTTTCCATGACTTCTTTAAGTAAGTAAAGCACTTCGAGTGGGCATGGAATGAACAAAGAGAATATTCAGTTGCAAAAGAGTGAAAATTAAACAGAAGAAGTCCTTGAATACATCTGTGATAGATGTCCCAAGAACCCCAGAACACCTTAAGAACTGGCACCAGGTATCTGGCCCTGTCTACCTTAAAGCTGAGTGTAGCAAGGGATTACGTTCCCAGGGAGGTTCCCATACCTGAAGATGAGAATCAGGGCCTGAGAAGTTTAGACAGGCCCCAGGGACTCCAGGAGCATCCAGCTCCTGTAATATTGCTGACCTGTTTTTTGTGAAGTTAAAACTACATGAGTACAGAGGGAATAGGCAGCCCCTTACTACTGCCAGCTTGATATTGTATTTGGAATTATGAAGCTAAACTACACAATTCAGCAGGGAATGTTAACCCCCATGGAATATAGCTGGCCTATTTCATTCTTTAACTGTGAAATACTGATGTCTGACACTGAAAATAAAAGCACAAAATGCATTGACTGCTCGTATTTGTGCAACAACAACAGAGTCGCTCATAATGCCAGGCCTAGAGGTAGTAGGCTATCTACATAATTCAGGAAGGCCACCTGGATATAGGAGGCCAGATGGAAGGGCAAGAGCTATGTTGGTGCTAGTGACTGATTTTATTTGTGGTTAGATAGACCTCAGAGGGGAAGGGCTGTTTGCTGGGTGAACAAAATAGGGCATTTTTCATGCTCATCTACCCATATGGATGGAATGCATAATAATTGATAATGAGAAATTTCTACAGGCATTGACACTCTATCACTGGCTTCTTCTTTCTTTGAAACCTTTGGAATCCAGGAATATCTTCTTTTCCTACGCAACGAAGAGTAGCCCTCTACCTGGTGGTCATCCCAGCTCATTAGTAAGACCATCCCTTGTTCCATCAAGCATGGAATTGGGAACACTTCATGGATCTAGGCTCTGCAAGATTCCCACAGTATCTTCTTCTATCTTAGAAATGGAAAAGAAAGGAAAACAGCTCTTTTTCTTTCTAGATCCCAAAGAGAGCCTCAACCCATGGATGCTTCTCACCAGTTCCCTTCAACGTCAAACTCCTCACTGAATTCCCAGCACACTCCCTCTTATGATACACGTAGTCGCCTTTTATACTACTTGTGCAATGACCCTTCCTTTTGCAGATGTAACCTCCTTACTTTAAAGAATACTGGGGCCTAGTCCACCTTACACAAATCTTTCAATTCTGAGTCTGGAAGGCACGGACATCCAGTGACCAACAATCCACATGAGCACCTTATAGTTTTGGGGCCAGGGTCAACCTCTGTCCTGGTGGTACCTTTTCCAGACAATTGAGATATAATGGTTTAGAGGGTGAAAGGATGCTGCAGCTCTTGCTGACATTCACATTAGGGTCCATTGGAAGGAATTGAGGCTCAGACTTCAGTTCAGCTTCAAGACTCTGAGTGATTGCAGTGATATTTAGCTACAGTAACAGTGACAATGACAGCATAGACCTCTGTCTTCTGGGAAACTAATGCTTGGAAACTCATTTTCATTGTATAAGTATGGAAGTTTTGTTTATTCCCAAAAGTGAACAGGATTCTGTTTCAGTGTAATGCTGCTAATTTTATTCTGCAAGTAATATTACAAGGAGAAGGTCTCACTTTGAGTAAGCTCTCAGTGGGCATTCTGCAATCCATTACATTACGCAAGACTTAAATACTGTTTCTACACAAAGGATGCAGTATGCCAGGGGTTCAAGTACGCAAATATGCCTAAAGCCTTGATTTCAGTTATTTGTGCAAGCTAGCAGAGGACATTTTGTTACTGATAAGAACAACCCACATTCCTGATTAATCTTGAAGACCTCGTCTTAAGCTCCTTTTCATGGCCTTCTAGTCTCTTTTCTGGTAAACATATTTATAATCCATCTGGTAATATATGACTTCAGAAAGTATTGATCTGCAACCGTAGGCTAAATTGGAAAGAGGAATACAACCATAGCCTATCAACCCTGACAATAAAAGGTGATTTATTTTTGAAGTGCTCCAGTGCATCTCCTCTGTCACCTTCATTCTCTGTCTCTTCTCCATGTTTCCCCTTTCTTGCTAATTCCCCGATTGACTTCTTGCATCTATTCTGGACTCCATACATGCTGACATTGCAGCCTCCCTCTGCTCTCTCTATTTCTCTCTCTTCCGCCAGCCTCTTTCTCTTCTCTCCCCTGTCAGCCTTCTTACACTCTCACCACCAAGCCCCACTCCTCTCTCTGTAACTCTGTAAAACAAAAAATCCTATCCCCTCTTTGGAGTTAGCCCTTCTCACTGTACCCTATTTGTGTGTGGGGAAAGTTGTTGGGGGGCGGGGGGTGGGGAGTGGAAACAAAAGGGATGCACACTTGCTCCTACCCTCTTGGCACCATCTTGGAAAATAGCAGCAGCTGACCTTTGCTTTTACTTTACTCCTCACATCCATTATGACACAGCTTCGTAATAAGGCCCCTGTGTGAGTACCGATGGCAAAGGATTAGATAATCAAACTGCCCACATTTCTGGGCCTGGCAAAAAAGCAAACTATATTGGTAGCTTTTATTTATTTAACAAATTTATATAATTGCGTAATTAGGAAAACTACAAAAGTGCTTTATAATAAAACAGGCATAAAACCTTCAAACAATCTAAAGCAGTTTTTTTTCTATTTTCCTATGGAAAAGTGCCCCAGTAAATTGCTCCTGCATTTTGGACAGGGACTTTCTCAGGCAAACTTACATGAGTAGCTTGAATTAAGTAACTGCGCCTCCTGATTTTACAGCTGCAAAGACTCATTACCTACCGTCTCACATTAGCATTATTAACCTTGACTAACACACAAATCTTTTCTGCTACAGGGAAGATTCATCCTTGAAGGATTCTTCTCTTTCTCTTCTTC
Organism: Rhinatrema bivittatum; assembly: GCF_901001135.1. Taxonomy (NCBI): domain Eukaryota; kingdom Metazoa; phylum Chordata; class Amphibia; order Gymnophiona; family Rhinatrematidae; genus Rhinatrema; species Rhinatrema bivittatum. The sequence continues at coordinate 833,989,060 of NC_042615.1, forward strand.
TTCTTCTTCTTTGCTGATCTCCTAAAAGCAAAATAATGATTTGCTGTTTATCAGAAACAATAAGGGGTGAGCAATGAACATGATGGGTATGAATGATGAAGAAATAGCAGATTTACCCCTGCAAACCTGGCAGAGGGAACATCTCCAGGCATTCACTCAACCGAACGTGACAGGAAGAGACGACCTCCAAGTCCAACCTGTGGGATAGGAATAAACTTGACAACTGTCCTTTTTTCAGGACTGTAAACTGGTTACTTTCAAATCCATTCTATTTTCATTATTTTTTTATTAAATTGGGTGCCTTCCGCCCAGAGCAGCGAGTGCTCCACTGACATCTGGCCCAGTCATTGTATTTCTCCGTCGGGCCCTTTCCAAAGCCCCAATCCCATTTCCACATTTTATTTTATCCTTTCCTAAAAAAAAAAAAAACAAAAACCCACGGCAGCAGCAAATAAAAAAAACCAAATCGGACACCTAAACCCGACTCCAAAGTCGGCGACCACGGCGGCTCCAGCAGGAGAGGCAGCAGCAAGAGCAGACAGACTGGGGAAACTGTCGGAGCGGTCAGGACCACCACAGCTCGGCGCGGGGGAAGGACACAGCAACTTTCAGTCCCTCCTGTCACTGCCTGCTGCCAGTTCCCCCCAATTCCCGGCATCAGCGGCGAGAACAGGAGCTCAGCGAGGCAAAAAGCAAGCTGTGCCGTGCCTCTCCTATATCAGAGCGACCTGAGGCCTCTGGTCCCCAGCCAGGGAGTGCAAAGCTTGCTTCGGGGCACAATCTCCCCTCAAGCAGCCAAGGAGCAACCAAAATAATAAAAAAAACAACCCAGGCAGCAAGAAACAAAACAACACCAAATGCAGAGTTCAGAACTCAGGCTCCAGAAGAAGCGGCTGCCCACAGAAGCCCAAACGTCCTCTCCAAAAGGAGCTCACTGATGCCCCACCTCAGCCTCAGGGAAATAATTGTTTTCTTTTATTTATTACATGAAGATGGATCCTTCTTCCAATTTATGAAGGAAGATCTTTTGGCTAAAATAGCCTCTTTCACCTCACCTTTTAACCATGACGGTAATCGTTTTTCCTTCCTTCCACCTTTCTTAATGCGTGGAATACATATGGACTGCGCCTCTAGGATTGTTTAAAAATACAATGTCCATGCCTGTTGTACACTTAACCTTTGCAGCTGCACCTTAGTTTTTTTCTATTTTCCTCATTTTATCAAAATTTCCATTTTGAATATTTAGCATTAGAGCTGCAGATTTACTTATTGTCCCCCTTCCAGTTATTAGTTTAAATTTGGTCATGTTATGATCACTGTTGCCAAGTGGCCCCACCACAGTTACCTCTCTCACCAAATCCTGTGTTCCACTAAGAATTAAATCTAAAATAGCTCCCTCTCATTGGTTCTTGAACCAATTGCTCCATGAAGCAGTCATTTATTACATTCAGGAACTTTGTGTCTCTAGCAAGTCCTGATGTTACATTTACCCAGTCAATATTGGGGTAATTGAAATCTCCCATTATTATTGCACTGCCAAATTGGTTAGCTTCCCTGATTTCTCTTAGCATTTCATCATCTGTCTGACCATTTTGTCCAGGTGGACGGTAGTATACTCCTATCACTATACTCTTACCCAACACACATGGGATTTCTACCCATATTTCACACTGTCCGGATATTGTTATGCACATAAGTCTGGTCAGAGAAATACTGATCCTAAATGCATCAGGGTAAAGTTTCACGCTTAAGTTTACACATGGATATTAACTGGAGATGTATATTTATTTATTTATTTTTATTTATTTAGGGTTTTTCTATACCGGCATTCGTGGTTAGAAACCACATCATGCCGGTTTACATATAATGTGTGTAAGTCCAGGAAAAGTTATGCATTTTCTGTCCCTGGCTAAATTTGATTATCATCAACTCTGTAAATGCTGACCTCTAAAAATGAATGGAGCTGATTTTCCACTGCCCCAATCAAAGTACTGCCTGAAAGTTTCTTTAAATCCAGGCATCCAAGCAGTCTTAGCAAGGAAGGTATGGAAGCAGACTGGGTGGCCGAGCTGGGTCTTGCTCTCAGGTTCATATTCTGTGCATAGGAAGGTTGCCTGCTGCCTCAGATAAGGAATCAGCGATGATGTGTGCATAACCAGAGCTCACTCACCTGGCTTTCCTTTATCTTCCAGGTACCCGTAGAGGAAGAAGCCCAGGTGGATAGAAGCGAACACGAGGGAGTAGATAATGAAACGGAAAATGGTGGAGCTCCAGAAGTGCTCTGAACCTGCAAACGACCGGGACTTTGTTACTGAAGGCTTCCTCACAGCTCAGTGCTGCTGCTGCTGCCTTAATCTAAGAAACCGCTGCATTCCTCTAAATAGAAGCTTTCCCGAGACTCTGCATTATCCCACCCAGTACAGGTCTTACTCCCAGGTTTCCTTTCTTCTTTGTCCCAGATATAAAATATTTCATACAAGCAGGCTTTATGTTTCAGCCTTACTGCTCAGTTTCCTTTATTTTCAAGCTTTTTGTTTCTCCTTGAATCACTTTTTTAATGTAATCTTTTAAGGAAAACACACTCTGCCAGCTTTTCAGTCTGGCTCCATCTCGGAAAGGTGCCGTAAGATGCAGAAAGATTTACAAGAGGAGACGGGAAAGGAAGTGGAGTAGGGAGCTCTCAGAAACAAAGGATTCAAGCAGGTGAAGTAAAAGATGATGTTGCAGTAGGAAAGAGGAGCTGCTTTGCTGAAGTATCAGGGCAAGCACGTACGGAAAGAGCAGAAATGCTTTCTGAGGTGGCACCAGGGTGGGGGTGGCGCTCCCCATCGAGAGACGTTTGCAAGGAATGCGGGTCCCTGTTCTTCAGGGATGTGAGCAGAAAACATTTTCACTTCAGTTCATTCATTCGTTTCAGTTGGCTCAGTGATTCATTTCACTGGGTTTGGACCCTCAAAATGTGTTTGTTTATCCCATTTCATCTTTAGTTTTCCATTAAAGTCATAGGGGGAAGCAATGCGCTCTACTTTGGTCTCTAAAATTAGGGGTTTCCATCCCAAAGCACTGGAAAAAAGTGGCATGGAAACACCTCGAGGTATTGAGAAAGGGGCAAAAGGCACCAACAGCCCCAAGTTACTGTGAGAAGGACAAAACAGCAGCAACGCTGGCATCAGCCGCCCAAGTCAAGTCACTGCACGAGGGGTAAAGCAGGAGGGGCCCGGGAGTTTAAACCTCAAAGCGTAGGTGTAGAGCAAGGCAGCAAGAAAAGTGGTATCAGCACCCCGAAACACGGAGGGGGTAACTTTGAAGGAGGGTGCGTGCATGCGTATACGCGTCAGAATTTTACATCCTGCGTGCCGCCGTTGCATGCACGCTATTTAAAATACGCTCCAAATTTTAAGCACCTACTCAAGCCAATCTTCTTTCCGATTCTTCCACAGGACGTTGCTGGTTTTAGCTCGTGCGTGCGGGAGGATTTTAAAACGGGCTTGCGCGAGGGTCATTCCCAGTTTTACAGTTTGCACAGTCACTATTGAGGTCTTCCAGACCCCTCCGGTTCTTCATCCTGAAAGCTCCCCAGTTGATCTGGATCCCTCATCCTGTCGTGTGAGCCCTAAAAGTCGAGATCTGCAGACTTACTCCCCATCAGGAGCAGCAGTAAAGTTATGTGGATGACAAGCCTATGTGTGCCATGCTGAGCCTTTTTAAAATACAGAGTTACACATATATAAGTTTAGGCCCCGCCCTGTAATGCCCATGCCCCTCCCCTTTTTTACTCTCTTATTTTTTAGGTGCGTCCGGCCCACAAATGCGCATATGTGGGCATTTTTGCTCGAGTAATCTTTTGAAAATTAACCTAAGAGTGAGGGGTCAGGCAGGAAAAAGAGTGACATCAAATCCCAAAGCTCTGAGTGCCGATTGAGGCAGCAAGAAGAGAGTGGCTTTAAGTGATAACGAAATAAAATGTATTTGGAAAACTTAGGGGAGTTCTGGCACGGGACAAAACTTCTCTGGATAATTTGTCCAGACAGCACGTATATTCAGCATTAATGTGCTATATTTAGGAGAGCTCCAGAGCAGTCCTGAAGTTATCCAGATACAATTACCGGGATAACCTTAACCAGCTCTATTCAGCTAACAATAAAGAAGGCAAGAAGGGTTATACTCCAAACCCCTACCCTGAAAATAATTAAAACAATTAATTAAAAAAAAGTAGTGAGTTATAGCCCCCTCCCAACCCCACCATGCACTCCTCGCAACCAGAAAAATGCCGGGGCCAGGATCCCCCCTGTCCCCACTTATCCGGCCCGGTGGGGATACGCAGGTGAGGCCTAGGACCAGGCCAAAACCTCATCCTTGCATAGGTCAAGGTAGGTCACTGTGACCTCGGCCTCAGCCTATGCAAGGCCGAGGCCTCAGTCTCAGCCCAGGCTGGAGCCCGGGCCCAGTTCAATGTTTTGGCCCAGCCTGGAGGCCAGGTCCCATTGCTGGAGCCTCACCTGGACTCAGGCCTGATGCCAGGGCCCAACCTGGAGGATGAGTCCTGATGCTGGGGCCTCAGCCCAGATCCAGGCCCAATGCCAGGGTCTGACACCTGGGCCTCACCCTAGGCCAGATACTGGGCCCAGGCCTGACACCACAGCCCAGCCCGGAGGTCGGGGGGGTCTGAAGCATGGGCCTCAGCCTAGGGTCATGCCTAGGCCTCCCAGCTCTGACTACGACATCCTCTTTAAACTGGTGTCATCCACTGGGCTTGCACTGAAGTGAAGTAACCTTGGCGCATTAACTCCAGTGGATTTTGATGAAAGACACGAGCGAAGCGGACAACTTCAGTTTACGGAGAAAAATGAAAGAAGCGGATACTGCCTTCACTGCTCCGAGGCCTAGTTCTGGCCCTGTGCCTGACCTTAGAGCAAGGCCCAGGCATTGGGACCTGGCCCCCAGGCAGGTCCCGGCTCAGGCATGAGGACTTGGCCTCTAGATTGCGCCCAGGTGTTGGGTGAGGGCCTGGTGCCAGGACCTGACCTTGGATCTGGGTCCAGCTCAAGACCCAGGCATCAGGAACTGACCTCCTGGCTAGGACCCAGAATCAGACCAGGGTCTGGCTCGAAACCCCGGCATTGGAAGACGGCCTCTGGGCCATGCTACAGGATCAGACCTGATCCAAATCCTGACCTATACTGAGACACAGGCATCGGGACCCGGCCTCCAGATCGGGCCCCAGCATTGGGCCTGGGTCTGGGTCAAGGCCCCAGCATCCATACCAGGTCTCCAGGCTGGGCTGCGGTGTCAGGCCTAGACCCAGGCCCTGGCTTAGGCCAAGGCTGAGGACCATGCATCGGGACTATATCTGGCAGCTTTTTCGGATTCCCGATGGATCCAGTAAGTGAATTTTTGGGGGATCTCAGGTCTCGGCTGAAGCCCCTGTGTTGGTCCAGGCCTAGCCTGAGACTATGGCATCGAGCATGGACCTAGGCCATGGCATCTGATTTGGGCCTCTTTGTACGCCTTAGGAGAGGCCTTGACTTTGGGCCTGGGCCTAGGCCTAGACCGAGGGGTCGCGCTCGTGCACAGGTCACGGCCCCTGTTTTGGGTCTTGTCCTATGCCCTATGCTAGGCCCTGGCCTCAGTCCTAGGCCTAGGTCCGATGCATTCTTTTTAAACAAATGTAACAAATAAGGTTTGTTTCATTCATTGGGCGCTCAATACATTTTGGGGGCCCCAGAATGAAATGAATTGCCCTTACACAGCACGTTTTGCACATTTGTTTAATACAAATGCACATCCCTAGGAGGTGCTGAGCCCTTGAATATTGATCTCATGGAGGCCTGGCCCCTCTGGGGTTATATTTCTCCTGCATAAATGAAAGTTTCTTACCTGAGCAGATGACTCCGGCATCCTGGCTGTGATCACATGGATAGCGTCCCGCCATCACCGATCCACACTGAGAAAAACGAGTTTCATTCCCACTGCAGAAGAAAACTGCCTTCAGCCACACTGGACCAGGGCCGGGCTTGAAATGAGCACCACGTGGCGCCTCCACTGCAGCTCCGCACCCCAGCTCTCTACACACCACGGCAGCATCCTCTATGTCCCATCGGTAGTCACAGACGGTGCCCCAGGTGCTCCTGTAATTAACCTCTACTCTCCCAGCACAGGAGCTGCCTCCATCCACCAGCCTCACTCCGGAAATACCTAATAAAGACAAGACATTTATTTATTTATTTATTTATTTATTTTATATACCGACATTCGATCGAGATATCACATCGGTTTACAGGAAACAGAAAAGGGCGGGATCCGCCCTATTTTACATTATAACATGATAACAATCATAACATGGTAACCAGTATAACAAATATACATGGAAAAAATAAAAATAAGATTATAGCATATAACATATATACATTAAGACTTGGTAACAATATAATTTAGGTATCAGGATTGGTAGAGGTGGGGGGGGGGGTGGGGGGGAGGGCGGGATGCATGCGGGGGATTGCGATGTGGCGAGGGTGTGATGCGATCGGGCAGGTTAAGGGTCTGGAGGGAAGGCTTTTATAAACAGCCATGTTTTGAAATGTTTTTTAAAGACTTGCGATGAGGGTTCATTTCTGAGCTGGGGGGGGGAGGGAGTTCCATAGGGTAGGGCCTGCTATTGATATGGCTCGTTTGCGGGTTGCGTTGAGGTGTGCAGTTTTGAGATTGGGGACGGAGAGAAGGCCAGTGTTGGTAGACCTGAGAATTCTTTGTGTGGGGTATGGGTGTATTGCGGTGTTTAGCCAGTTCATTTTGTTGTTGTTTATTTTTTTGTGTATGAGGATGAGGGTTTTATATTGGATTCTTTGTGTGATGGGTAGCCAGTGGAGTTCTTTGAGGGTGGGTGTGATGTGGGAGGATTTTCTGCTGTTAGTGATGATTCTGGCGGCGGCGTTTTGAAGAACTTGGAGCGGTTTGATGTGGATTTCTGGGAGGCCAAGGAGGAGGGAGTTGCAGTAGTCAAGTTTTGAGAAAATAATTGATTGAAGGACTGTTTGGAAATCGTGTGCTTGGAGAAGGGGTTTGAGTTTTTTCAGTGTTTGAAGCTTGAAGAATCCATCTTTAATCGTATTGGAGATGTGGCATTTAAGGTTAAGTTGGCTGTCGATTGTTACGCCTAGGTTTCTTGTGGAGGGTGTGAGTGAGATTCCTGAGATGTTTGGGACCCCCGGGTTGTTTGAGCTTCCTGAGTTGTTTGAGGGGGTGCAAATTGAGGGATGAAGAGGGACGGTCATCGTGGATGTGAAGGATTTCTGTTTTGGCTTGGTAGTGGCAGAGTGATAGTTGAGAAAGCAGGTGGGATAAGACATGACAAGAAGTCTGATATCCTACTCATCACAAGTCATTGTAACTAAGGCAGAGCAAGCCTTTTGCCGGGCAGTCTACATGGTAAAGGGTTGCACTGTTTAGAGCTTCTGAATCCTGAGAACTTGTTAAGTCTATGGGTGGGATTCTCTACTAGGGGAAGCAACTGCTTCTACACCGTAAGGGATCTGTCGCACAGTCACTCAAATAAGAGTCTTCACAACATAGGAAGAGTAACTTTAAAACAAACGCACCTGTGCCCATCTACGTGCGTATGCACGCACATCGAAGGAACTCGAAATCGTGCAGGCAATTGCACGTGCATTTGTGCTCTTCATTTTAGGCAGTTACTCGAGCAAATATAACTTGGGTATCTTCCTTAGGACTTGTCAGCTTTAACTCACCGCAGATGAGCGAATTTTATAACCCGCTCGTGTGAAGGACATTCCCAGTTTTACCAATAGGTACAGCAGTTTTGCCCACACCCCTCATCCCATTATTTTAGGTCTAAAAATTGATTTATGCAGACTTATACCTCATCCTGAGCAGAAATAAACAGGTGCGGATAAAGGCCACACATTCTATGGCCGCCAATTTAAAAAAACAGATTTACATGCCTAACTCTTGGACCCAGCCCTGAACATTCCTAACACGACCCCAACTCTGCCCCTCTTTCTTTTCTCGTGCATGCATATTTACGCATTTAACATACGACTTTTAAAATGCAAGTTGCTGACATTAAAAGGCCCATATATACTCATAAAATTCACCCCAAAGAGTTTTTCCAACTGAATAAAATGTTTCTCACAGGACAAGCAGGATGGTAGTCCTCACATATGGGTGACATCACAGGATGGAGCCCAATCACGGAAAACTTCTGTCAAAGTTTCCGGAACTTTGACTGGCCCCGACTGGGCATGCCCAGCAAGGCACTAACCCTGCAGCCAGTAAGGGACCCCCTTCAGTCTTCTTTTTTCCGCGCAGCAGTAGCTTCGCGGTTAAGGAGCTCTCCAGAGATTCCTGACAGGAATTTTCCTCACGGAACTACTAAAAGTTAATTTGCTCCACGGGGTTCCTCCTCTAACTTTTTCAAGCCGTGGTACTCCGGTAAGTTTTACCTGTTTTTCCGTCGATTGCCGTCGAGTTTGGCCCCCGCGGCCTACTGGCCGTTGACTGTACCGTGGCTCAATTTTTTCCATGGCCATGGCATTGGGGTTCCGTCGGTGCCCGGACTGTAATCGCACCATGTCCATCACAGACCCCCATAAAGTCTGTGTAATGTGTATTGGACGAGAGCACGATGTCTTGACCTGCACCAAATGTGCTCTAATGACACCAAAAGGTCTCAAGGCCAGAATGGAGAAGATGGAACTTCTCTTCTGTGCTCAAATTCCGACTCCATCCATTGCATCGACGTCGTCGGAACCGGCACCATCAACTTCATGCTAGCATCATCCAACGACCAGTGACCGTCTGGCATCGACGACATTTTGGCCTTCGAAACACTCAACTCCCCCTCAGGACTGATGGGATCATAGAAACAAACATCGCCACCGGCATAGAAAGTCTCGGACCATCAAGGAAGTGAAATCATAGACCTCGCCATTGTCCGAGCCGCTGTCGAAGAAACCCCGTTCAGAAAAGGCACTAACCTTTTCGGCGACCAGGTCACCGAGGTAACCCTCCCCTGAAGGGGCATCGGAAGCCGCGACTCCGCCTTTAACGGTGGTCCCTACGGCTATGCCTCTGCCTCCTTCTTCTGTTCCGGAGCTGGGGCTGCTTGCTCCAGGTCTCCGAGAAGAACTGGACCGGATGGTTCAGAAGGCCATCGACAAGGTGATGCAATGACTTGTCAATGGGAGCATCTGTCAATGGGAGCACTGAGAGGAGAGGATCACCTTGCTGGTGGCTGAAAGGAATCAGTAAGTTTTTCCTTGGGACATTGTCTTTTTTAAAAGTATTGGGGCAAAGTTAACTATTTGGGAATATTTAGTGTGTTTGTGCTTTTAATAGTCAGTAAGGCAGTGAAATAAACAAGGTAGACTTTGTATTTTTAAATAGTCAGTCAATAAGGCAGCTAGTAAGCAGAACTGAGTGTTTGTATTTAAAAAAAAAACAAAACCCACAACACCCCCACCCCATAAAAAGTAGCCAGAAGCTAGAAATAAGCTAGGAGCAGTGTATACCTAAGTAAAAACAGCACGGCAGAGCAGGGAGAGCGAAACGAAGCAGGGCCTGTGCGATCGGCGCCGGAGACCCGCCGGGGTAAGGCCCGATTTTTCTCACTTACCCACGGCCGCCTCCGACCCCGACCACGAGGCAGCCCCTGCCGGCTCCGTGAACCGCAAGAAGCTGACGACCTCCTTCGCAGCTTCCTCCGCCTCCTGGGGGCACGCTGACCACGTAGAGCCAATCAGGGGACAGCCCTGATTGGACTTTAAATTCAAATTGAGAGACACCCAGGCGTCGCGCACCTAGCGTCGTGTGCCTAAGGAGCGCGACAAAGGAGCCTGCTCCTTTGTGCGCTCCTTAGTGCACTCCCTTGGTGCACTCCCTATAGGTGGGACCCGCTCCACCAATAGGAGGCCAGAAACAGAGCAAAGGTACTGACGCCAAACCAAAAAAATATATTAAAAAAAAAAAAAAAAAAAAAAAAAGCCCTTTAAATCAGGGCTCTTGTTCCTGCCAGCCCTGTTTGGCCGTGGCGCTCCTGCCTCCCTACCGGTCATCCATCCAGGCCAGAATCACCCCCAGCAACCAGTCAGACAACCCCACTCAACGCTTACTGAGGACAGAGCACTCTTCCAACTGAACCAACAAACTTAAACATCTTTCAGCAATCACCCAAACATCTATTCATTCTGACAGACACCATCTTTCACCCATCCTCAGACACCTCTTGAATTTCCTACAGACTCAGACTCACACCAGTGTGCCTCCAAACCCAGACCCAATCAAGCGCATCTCAGACCAAACTTCCCCCTGAACTCCTCCCACCATGCTCACTTACAACATCCCAATCATCCACAAGCAAAGAAGAACCCCATTAACTAACTCCATCAACGTCATACAAAAAAGAATCATCCCTATCATGACATCACCATTGAACCAACTTCTAGGCCTCACTCTACTCTCAGTAACCCTCTTCAATGCGCAATCCTTAACTAAGAAGACTCACATCCTAAATGATTACCTCTTGGATTCCAACCCAGACATCTGTGCCATCACAGAAACCTGGTTAAAAAACTCGGACATTGCCTTAACCAACCAACTACCTATCCAGACATATGACATCTTCACCCTTCACAGACTCAAAAAAGAGGAGGCGGACTTCTTCTAGCCACCAAGAAAGAAACTCAGATTTACCGCCACATACAATCAAGACAGAAGCCCAAATTAGAATTGGGTCTAATCACATCCAAACAACTACAAATTCTGTTAGTCTCGCTCCCCAGGAGTTCTAGAAACGGACCCCTCTCCCTCATGATCCATTGTGAAACATATTAATTCAGACCTTCCAACAATGATTATGGGGGATTTCAACCTCCATACAAATGCAATACCTCGCTCAACAACTGTGAAGCCCTCCTCACCACCCTCGGCGCGATGGGATTCACTCAGACCATCAACAGCCCCACACATAAAGCTGGTCACACATGGATCAAATATTCATCAATTCGTATTTCACTTGTACATTAGAACCTACCTGTACCCCAATCCCTTGGTCAGATCATTTCCTGATAGAATCTTCCTTTTCCACACACAATCAGACTCACACCTCTACACCCATTTCTACCATCAATTCAGGAAGGCATGTCCATCTGACATACTCAGCGATCAGCTCTCCAAAGAAACTCGCCTACCTAGACTTAGCTAACCCCTGACTCAGCCCTATCCCTCCTGGCAAAAGATTACAGAAACAGTCGCAAACAAATGGTGCCCAATAATTTCCAAATCAATCAACCCAACAAAAAGGGAAATCAACATGGTTCAGCACTGAACTGAAACAGATGATGAAACAAGATTTACGCCAGAAAGAAAATAGATGGCGCAAAACCCCTAACAAAACAACCCTTTCAACATACAAGGGATTCTTACACCACTACAGGACCGCCATTCTACAGAAAAAAAAAGGAATACTATGCAAACAAAATACACATTTTCAGTATGATGCCCAGGCCCTATTCGCTTATGTAACACAAATCACTAAATCGACCCTCCCCACCTATTCAGACGAACAAGCTCTTTCCCAAGGCTAATGAACTCGCTTCATTCTTCAACAGAAGATCTTAAATACCCTCGCCCCTTCTTCCTACAAACACAACTACCCTCAAGGCAGGCGAGAAGTTAAATTCTCTAAATAGACCCAAATTTGACTGTTTCGAATCAATCTTCCACTAAAGAGATTGAATCCCTTCTAAAAAAACAGAAACCATCTAGCCATCCGGCTGACAATATTCCATCGAGACTCCTGCTTCTCATCCCAAACTCGATCTCAGGACCTCGACCAGCATCATAAACAGTCTGCTAACTCATGGAATCTACCCAGACAGTCTAAAAACCGCTTCACTCAAACCCCTCCTCAAGAAACACCAATTTAGACCCAAACGTACTAGCTAATTTCAGACCCATCTCTAACCTCCCATTCGTCGCCAACTAACGGAGAGAAACTGGTAAACACACAACTTTCTGATTATCTGGAAGACCACAAGATCTAGGCAAAAAAACAGAGGGGACTACCTTTACACCGTGGAAAGACTTTTATTAAGAATTGCCTTGGCTACGTGGGACCACCTTCCGGTTTTTGTTCATTAGACCACAAGATCTTACACCCTTCACAATATGGTTTCCGTAAATCACGCAACACTGAAACCCTCCTCATTTCACTAACAGACCATATTATCATGGGGTTAGACAAAGGACACTCCTTTTACTAGTCTTGTTAGACATCTCGGCGGCTTTCGACACCGTCAACCATAAGAAACATAAGAACATAAGAAAATGCCATACTGGGTCAGACCAAGGGTCCATCAAGCCCAGCATCCTGTTCCAACAGTGGCCAATCCAGGCCATAAGAACCTAGCCAAGTACCCAAAAACTAAGTCTATTCCATGTAACCATTGCTAATGGCAGTGGCTATTCTCTAAGTGAAACTTAATAGCAGGTAATGGACTTCTCCTGCAAGAACTTATCCAATCCTTTTTTACACACAGCTATACTAACTGCACGAACCACATTCTCTGGCAACAAATTCCAGAGTTTAATTGTGCGTTGAGTAAAAACGAACTTTCTCCGATTAGTTTTAAATGTGCCCCACTGCTAACTTCATGGAGTGTCCCCTAGTCCTCTCTACTATCCGAAAGAGTAAATAACCGATTCACAATCTACCCCGTTCTAGACCTCTCCATGATTTAAACACATCTATCATATCCCCCCTCAGTCGTCTCTTCTCAAGCTGAAAAGTCCTAACTCTCTTTCAGTCTTTCTCATAGGGGAGCTTGTTCCATTCCCCTTATCATTTTGGTCGCCCTTCTCTGTACCTTCTCCATCGCAATTATATCTTTTTTGAGATGCGGCGACCAGAATTGTACACAGTATTCAAGGTGCGGTCTCACCATGGAGCGATACAGAGGCATTATGACATTTTCCGTTTTATTCATCATTCCTTTTCTACTAATTCCCAACATTCTGTTTGCTTTTTTTGACTGCCGCAGCACACTGAACCGACGATTTCAATGTGTTATCCACTTATGACACCTAGATCTCTTTATTGGGTTGTAGCACCTAATATGGAACCCAACATCGTGTAATTACTAGCATGGGTTATTTTTCCCTATATGCATCACCTTGCACTTATCACATTAAATTTCATCTGCCATTTGGATGCCCAATTTTCCAGTCTCACAAGGTCTTCCTGCAATTTATCACAATCTGCTTGTGATTTAACTACTCTGCACAATTTTGTGTCATCTGCAAATTTGATTATCTCACTCGTCGTATTTCTTTCCAGATCATTTATAAATATATTGAACAGTAAGGGTCCCCAATACAGATCCCTGAGGCACTCCACTGTCCACTCCCTTCCACTGAGAAAATTGCCCATTTAATCCTACTCTCTGTTTCCTGTCTTTTAGCCAGTTGCAATCCACGAAAGGACATCGCAACCTATCCCATGACTTTTTACTTTTCCTAGAAGCCTCTCATGAGGAACTTTGTCAAACGCCCTTCTGAAAATCCAAGTATACTATATCTACCGGTTCACCTTTATCCACATGTTTATTAACTCCTTCAAAAAGTGAAGCAGATTCGTGAGGCAAGACTTGCCCTGGGTAAAGCCATGCTGACTTTGTTCCATTAAACCATGTCTTTCTATATGTTCTGTGATTTTGATGTTTAGAACACTTTCCACTATTTTCCTGGCACTGAAGTCAGGCTAAGCGGTCTGTAGTTTCCCGGATCGCCCCTGGAGCCCTTTTTAAATATTGGGGTTACATTTGCTATCCTCCAGTCTTCAGGTACAATGGATGATTTTAATGATAAGTTACAAATTTTTACTAATAGGTCTGAAATTTCATTTTTTAGTTCCTTCAGAACTCTGGGGTGTATACCATCCGGTCCAGGTGATTTACTACTCTTCAGTTTGTCAATCAGGCCTACCACATCTTCTAGGTTCACCGTGATTTGATTCAGGCCATCTGAATCATTACCATGAAAACCTTCTCCATTACGGGTACCTCCCCAACATCCTCTTCAGTAAACACCGAAGCAAAGAAATCATTTAATCTTTCCGCGATGGCCTTATCTTCTCTAAGTGCCCCTTTAACCCCTCGATCATCTAACGGTCCAACTGACTCCCTCACAGGCTTTCTGCTTCGGATATATTTAAAAAAGTTTTTACTGTGAGTTTTTGCCTCTACATCCAACTTCTTTTCAAATTCTCTATAGGCGGTCTTATCAATGTCTTTACATTTAACTTGCCAATGTTTATGCTTTATCCTATTTTCTTCTGTTGGATCCTTCTTTCCAATTTTTGAATGAAGATCTTTTGGCCTAAAATAGCTTCTTTCACCTCCCCTTTTTAACCATGCCGGTAATTGTTTTGCCTTCTTTCCACCTTTTCTTAATGTGTGGAATACATCTGGACTGTGCTTCTAGAATGGTATTTTTTTTAACAATGACCACGCCTCTTGGACATTTTTTACTTTTGTAGCTGCTCCTTTCAGTTTTTTTTCTAACAATTTTTCTCATTTTATCAAAGTTTCCCTTTTGAAAGTTTAGCACGAGAGCCTTGGATTTGCACACTGTTCCTTTTCCAGTCATTAAATCAAAATTTGATCATATTATGATCACTATTGCCAAGTGGCCCCCACCACCGTTACCTCTCTCACCAAGTCCTGTGCTCCACTGAGAATTAGATCTAAAATTGCTCCCTCTCTCGTCGGTTCCTGAACCAATCGCTCCATAAAGCTATCATTTATTCCATCCAGGAACGTTATCTCTCTAGCACGGGGTCAGGAACCTTTTTGGCTGAGAGAGCCATAAACGCCACATATTTTAAAATGTAATTCCATGAGAGCCATACAATATGTTTAAAACTAAATACAAGTAAATGTGTGCATTTTATGTAAGATCACACTTTTAAAGTACAATAAGTCTCTGAAAATATTACACCAGGCCTTAAGACACCAATACATCTCCTATTAGGAAAACGGACCAAGTCAGGCTGCTATAGAGTCCTACACAGAAACTACACGCAGCAGAAAACTCACCTGAATCACGTGCTGTCCCTCACCTAACATAGAATAAGAGACCAAAACGCATAACAAGAAGCATGCAGACAAAAAACTGAATTGGAAACTGCAACAAGCCAGAGTCTCTGTATGCAGTGTAACAAAGGAAAAAGAAACATCACCCATCCTTATAAAACAAATCAAGAAATATAAAATCATCAGCAGTAAACTGTACTAACAAAAAGAACATATTTCGAACAGCTGATGAGTGGAATATCCAATAATTAAAAACTCATATAAAACATTTCCAGATAAACAAAAATTTCAAAATAGCAGACACAAAGATCAGTAATGAAAAATAATAAGGATACAAAAATTTTTTTGCTCTGCATACCTGGGAACGTTGATATCCAGGTGTCCTGAGATTGTTCTGAATTAGCAGGAGGGGGGTGGTTTGCTTGCAACTTTCTCCTCTCTCAGTCACATACCAGCTCTCTCTCCACACTGGCTCTCAATGACACACCATACCAACATGCTATCAGTCACTCACATATACAAATGTTTTTTCTCTCTCACTTATATAGGCTCTTAATTACACATTTACACACATGCTGTCTATCTTTTCACGCTTACACACACACAGGCTTTCAATCACATAAATACTAGGGATGTGAATCGTGTCCTCGATCGTCTTAACGATCGATTTCGGCTGGGAGGGGGAGGGAATCGTATTGTTGCCGTTTGGGGGGGTAAAATATCGTGAAAAATCGTTTAAAAAAAATCGAAAAAATCGAAAAATCGAAAAACCGGCACATTAAAACCCCCTAAAACCCACCCACGACCCTTTAAATAAATCCCCCACCCCCAAATAACTTAAATAACCTGCGGGTCCAGCGGCGGTCCGGAACGGCAGCGGTCCGGAACGGGCTCCTGCTCCTGCATCTTGTCGTCTTCGGCCGGCGCCATTTTCCAAAATGGCGCCGAAAAATGGCGCGGCCATAGACGAAAAAGATTGGACGGCAGGAGATCCTTCCGGACCCCCGCTGGACTTTTGGCAAGTCTCGTGGGGGTCAGGAGGCCCCCCATAAGCTGGCCAAAAGTTCCTGGAGGTCCAGCGGGGGTCAGGGAGCGATTTCCCGCCGCGAATCGTTCCGTACGGCAAAATGGCGCCGGCAGGAGATCGACTGCAGGAGGTCGTTCAGCGAGGCGCCGGAACCCTCGCTTAACGACCTCCTGCAGTCGATCTCCTGCCGGCGCCATTTTCCGTACGAAAACGATTCGCGGCGGGAAATCGCTCCCTGACCCCCGCTGGACCTCCAGGAACTTTTGGCCAGCTGTGGGGGGCCTCCTGCACCCCACGAGACTTGCCAAAAGTCCAGCGGGGTCCGGAAGGACCTCCTGCCGTCCAATCTTTTTCGTCTATGGCCGCCGCCATTTTTCGGCGCCATTTTGGAAAATGGCGCCGGCCGAAGACGACAAGATGCAGGAGCAGGAGCCCGTTCCGACCGCTGCCGTTCCGGACCGCCGCTGGACCCGCAGGTTATTTAAGTTATTTGGGGGGGGTTCGGGAGGGTGGGGGATTTAATTTAAAGGGTCGGGGGTGGGTTTTAGGGGGTTTTAGTGTGCCGGCTCACGATTCTAACGATTTATAACGATAAATCGTTAGAATCTGTATTGTATTGTGTTCCATAACGGTTTAAGACGATATTAAAATTATCGGACGATAATTTTAATCGTCCTAAACGATTCACATCCCTAATAAATACATGCTGTCTTTTTCTCTCACACACAGACTTCATTCACATGCTTACAAAACAGTCCTCTCTTTCTCTCATTTACACACAGGCTCTCAATCAATACTCACATGCTCCCTCACCTAAATCAGCTCTCAATCACACAGACACACATGGTCTCTCTCTCTCATTTAAACACAGGCTCTCAATCACATACTCACATGCTCCTCACCTAAATCAGCTCTCAATCACACAGACACACATGGTCTCTCTCTTCATTTAAACACAGGCTTCAATCACATACTCACATGCTCCATCACCTAAACCAGCTGTCAGTCAGACACAGACACACATGATCTCCTCTACTTATACACACAGGCTCTTAATCATACATACACATGATCTCTCTCACACACAAAAGGATCTCAATCATACACACATACTCTTCAAACAAACAGGTTTTCAATTACAAAACTTACACATACAGGTTCCCAATGGTAAACTTACATTCATGCTCTCTCTCTCACAGGCAGGATCTCAATCACAGACATACTCTCTTTCACATATACAGGCTCTCAATCATTCACATACATGCAATCTCTCACTCACACACAAGGATCTCAAACACACATGCTTGCTCGCTCATTCATTCACTCTCTCTCCCCCCCTTCCCCCCCCCCCCCCCGGGAACTCGCGGCAGCAGCAGCACCTCCTCCCAACGCTAACCTCCTTCATTTTCAGCCCTCGCGGAGGCGAAGGCGGAGTCCCATCGGCCGCGGTTGAAGATTTTCATTTTCCTCCGAGCCGCGCTGCAGTCTTCTTCCCGTCGGACACTAGCGTGCCTGCGCGGGTCTTCCCGCGCAGGCACCCGATGCTCTCCACTTCCTCTTCCGGGCCACGGGAAGAAGAGAGCACGGACCGTGCTCTCTTTTCCCGCGGCCCGGAAAGAGGAGGAGGAAGTGGAGAGCATAGGGTGCCTGCGCGGGAAGAACCCGCGCCGGCAACCGATGACTCCAGCGCTGGCACCTGGCTGACACCCGATGGACTCCCGCGGCAGGCACCGGATGACTCCAGTCGGCGTGCTCTCTTCTCCTCCCCCCCGCGGCCCGGAAGAGGAAGTGGTGAGCATCGGGTGCCTGCGCGGAAGAAGAGACCACGCTAGTGTGGTCTCTTCTTCCCGCGCAGGCACCCGATGCTCTCCACTTCCTCTCCGGGCCGCGGGGGGGGGGGGGGGGAAAGAAGAGAGCACGCCGGTTGCGCTGACTCCAGCTGTCCTGCCGCGTTCCGCCCGGGCTGACAGCATTTTAAGCCCAGGCGGCGGAGGACCGGGGAGCAGCTGGGTCAGCGGAGGAACGCGAAGTATGGCGACACTTGTCTGCGAGCCAGATGCAGCCCTCAAAAGAGCCATATCTGGCTCGCGAGCCATGGGTTCCGACCCCTGCTCTAGCGTGACCCCGATGATACATTTACCCAGTCTATATTGGGGTAATTGAAGTCTCCCATTATTACTGCACTACCAATTTGGTTAGCTTCCCTAATTTCTCTTAGCATTTCACTGTCCATCTCACCATCTTGACCAGGTGGACGGTAGTATATACCCCTATCACTGTAGTCTTCCCTGATACACAAGGGATTTCTACCCATAAAGATTCAATTTTGTATTTAGTCTCATGCAGGATGTTTATTCCTGTTGGACTCTATGCCATCCTGGACATAAAGCGCCACACCTCCTCCCGACTGCTCCTCTCTGTCATTGCGATATACTTTGTACCCCGGTATAGCACTGTCCCATTGGTTATCCTCTTTCCACCATGTCTCTGAGATGCCAATTAAGTCTATGTCATCATTTACTGCTATACATTCTAATTCTCCCATCTTTACTTCTTAGACTTCTGGCATTAGCATACAAACATTTCAAGTTTGTTTTTTGATTGTATTTTTATTCTGCTTTTTAATTGATAGGGATAAGTTAGTAGCTCATGGTGGTTTGTAGGAGGGCCCGTGCCGTAATTAGTGCCGTATTAGTTACAGGCACTTGGACTACTTTTCTAATTATTGGAACCTCACTGTTGGGATGCCCTAATTTCTAATGCATCATTAGTATCCTTTAAAGATACATCTCTCCGAACCATGCGCTGCTGAGCGACTGTCGGCTTTCCCCTTGTTCTAGTTTAAAAGCTGCTCTATCTCCTTTTTAAAGGAGGATCGCCTAGCTGATATCGGCATCTCCGGATCTGCCCACAACTGGTTCAAGTCCTTCCTAAGTAATAGGACTTTTCAAAGTCAGAATCACCCCTAACAAAATCAACTCTTGGTGTACCACAAGGATCCTCCTTATCCCCAACCCTCTTTAACATATACCTCCTCCCCCTCTGCAAACTGTTATCAGATCTCAACCTAATTCCACTATCTGTACGCTGACGACGTGCAGATTCTGATCCCCATAACAGAATCAATCTCAAGGCACTCACCCATTGGAATAACTGCCTTCTATCCATCACCAATCTACTCAACAGCTTTAAACTTGGTCCTCAACTCCTCTAAGACAGAGCTCCTCCTCATCTCCTCAAATGATAACAATATCTCCCTTCCATCTCCACACAACTCTCACATTACCTGTAAGCAGGTTAGAGATCTTGGGGTATTTTAGACAATCGACTAAACCTGAAGAAAATGGTCAACACAACAACTAAAGACTGCTTCTACAGATTACAGGTTCTAAAATGACCTTCTTAAACCACTCTTATTCTTCCATGACTTCAGGACCGTCCTACAAGCGCTACTGTTCGCCAAAATAGACTACTGCAGTGCCCTTTCCTAGGACTCCCCAAATCTACCACCCAAACCTATACAGATGATTACAAAATGCGGCAGCGAGATTGTTGACCAGTACCAATCGCGGCGAACAAATCTCAACCATACTCAGGAACTACATTGGTTACCTGTGAATTTCAGAATTCTATACAAATCAATCACCTTAATCCACAAAACCATCCATCATCAACTTCAACTTGACCTGGAAATACCATTCAAACTCTACTCCTCTAACAGACCAATTAGAGATGTTCACAAAGGCACTCTGAATTTTCCCCCACTAAAGCCACACGCCTCGCTACGACCAAAGACAGAGCTTTTTCGATAGCAGGCCCATCTATTTGGAATAGCATCCCATCAAATCTCAGACTGGAGCCTTGCCTTTTAACGTTCAGAAAAAGACTTAAAACCTGGCTATTTCACCAAGCCTTTCCTGATCCTCCAGACAATTACTAGTTGCCCTTCACTCCTACCAGGTCTGGCAATCATTTGCACGAAATGGACTCTGAGACTTTCAGGTCAAAGCACCATTTAAGCTGTTAACTCGTACGTTCTATGGTAACACTACTTATTTATTACGGTTCTTTCTTCTTTCCAGCTTGTTGTAAGCTTCCAAGTTCTCTCCCCCTGTTGATTGTAACTTTGACTTATTCCTACCATTGTTATCTTTCATTTTACTTGAATTGCTACTCCAGTTATTCCCTTGTTATATTGTAAACCGATCCGATATGGTTATTTACTATGAAGGTCGGTATAAAAAACGGTTAAATAAATAAATAAATAAATAAATAAATAAATAAATAAAAAGGTTGAAAACTTCAGCTCAGTTACTCACCTTGGAAGGGAGGTATGGTAGTGTGATTTGGTTTGAATAGGTACCAACATTTGTTAATCAAGAGAGCAGTGAGTCACTCTGGCTGACTAACTAAAGTTAGACTGTTTCCACGCGCAGGTCACCAGAGGCAGGCAGAGCTCTGAAGTCTCAATGCGTGCATGAGACGATGGTGCAAGGAAGAGGGATTCAGTTTTGTTAGGAAACTGGGGAACCTTTTGGGAAGGGGAGTCTCTTCCGAAGGGATGGGCTCCACCTTAACCAGGGTGGAACCAGGACTGCTGGCGCTAACCTTTAAAAGGAGATAGAGCAGCTTTTAAACTAGAACAAAGGGGAAAGCCGACAGTTGCTTAGCAGCGCATGGTTCAGAGTAGAGGTATCTTTAAAGGATACTAATGATGCATTAGAATTAGGGCATCCAACAGTGAGTTCCAATAATTAGAAAAGTAGTCCAAGTGCCTGCAACTAAAAACTCACCTGAGCTAAAAAAATTCTAACATCCCTATCAATTAAAAAAGCAGAATGAAAAATACAACAAAAACAAACTTTGAAATGTTTTGTATGTAATGCCAGAAGTCTAAGACGTAAGATGGGAGAATTAGAATGTATAGCAGTGAATGATGACATAGACTTAATTGGCATCTCAGAGACATGGGGGAAAGAGGATAACCAATGGGACAGTGCTTATAACGGGGTTACAAATTATATCGCAATGACAGAGAGGAGCACCCGGGAGGAGGTGTGGCACTTTATGTCGGGATGGCATAGAGTCCAACAGGATAAACATCCTGCATGAGACTAAATACCAAATTGAATCTTTAGAAATCCCTTGTGTGTCGGGGAAGACTATAGTGATAGGGGTATACTACCGTCCACCTGGTCAAGATGGTGAGATGGACAGTGAAATGCTAAGAGAAATTAGGGAAGCTAACCAATTGATAGTGCAGTAATAATGGGAGACTTCAATTACCTCACATCAATAGGTTGTGAAACTACAATTTTTTTCTTCTATGTGCTATATCTCATATAGATTAATTTATGTGAAGGACCGTCATAACACCCACGGCATACAAGCTGTTTAGCTTTATGTATAACCGCTACGGGTCATATTTTATCATCGGTCCGAGACCTTTTATTATAAGTGTATTTTTCATTTGTAACTTTTCTCATTTTTAATTTTCTTAAAATTAATGTGGAACAGTACTTCCCTTATTAGTTGGCCGCGCTATCGTGCTTCAGAAATCCAATTCTTTTGATGGCACTACCGCGCTTCAGAAGGTTGATTCACTCAGGGGACAGTTGTTCAACAAGTCCAGTCCAGTCCGACGTTTCACAAAGCTGCTCAGGGACTGCCAACAAACATGATTCTCCTGTACTGGTCACTGCAAAGTTAAATTTATCATATCCACATGATTGCTCAGTTTCATTCAAACCTTGCCGCCTTTTCCTCTGTCGGCATCTAAGCTTAGAAAAGGCGGCAAGGTTTGAATGAAATTGTAGTTTCACAACGTATTGATGTGAGATATTGTGGTTCGTTGTGCATTGGGATTAAACTGTATTATTTTCGTAGACTTCAATTACTCCAATATTGACTGGGTAAATGTATCATCGGGACATGCTAGAGAGATACAGTTCCTGGATGGAATAAATGATAGCTTTATGGAGCAATTGGTTCAGGAACCGACGAGAGAGGGAGCAATTTTAGATCTAATTCTCAGTGGAGCACAAAACTTGGTGAGAGAGGTAATGGTGGTGGGGCCGTTTGGCAATAGTGTTCCTAATACGATCAAATTGAATTAATGCCTGGAAGAGGAACAGTATGCAAATCCACGGCTCTCGTGCTAAACTTTCAAAAGGGAAATGTTGATAAAATGAGACAAATTGTTAGAAAAAAACTGAAAGGAGCAGCTACAAAAGTAAAAAATGTGCAATACGCGTGGTCATTGTTAAAAAAATACCATTCTAGAAGCACAGTCCAGATGTATTCCACACATTAAGAAAGGTGGAAAGAAGGCAAAATGATTACCGGCATGGATAAAAGGAGAGGTGAAAGAAGCTATTTTAGCCAAAGATCTTCATTCAAAAATTGGAAGAAGGATCCAACAGAAGAAAAATAGGATAATGCCATAAACGTTGGCAAGTTAAATGTAAGACATTGATAAGACAGGCTAGAGAGAATTTGAAAAGAAGTTGTCAGTAGAGGCAAAAACTCACAGTAAAAACGTTTTAAAATATATACGAAGCAGAAAGCCTGTGAGGGAGTCAGTTGGACCATTAGATGATCAAGGGGTTAAAGGGGCACTTAGAGAAGATAAGGCCATCACGGAAAGATTAAATGATTTCTTTGCTTCAGTGTTTACTGAAGAGGATGTTGGGGAGGTACCCATACTGAAGAAGGTTTTCATGGGTAATGATTCAGATGGACTGAATCAAATCACTTAGAAGATGTGGTAGACCTGATTGACAAACTGAAATCACCTGGACCGGATGGTATACACCCCAGAGTTCTGAAGGAACTAAAAAATGAAATTTCAGACCTATTAGTAAAAATTTGTAACCTATCATTAAAATCATCCATTGTACCTGAAGACTGGAGGATAGCTAATGTAACCCCAATATTTAAAAAGGGCTCCAAGGGTGATCTGGGAAACTACAGACCAGTTAGCCTGACTTCAGTGCCAGGAAAAATAGTGGAAAGTGTTCTAAACATCAAAATCACAGAACATATAGAAAGACATGGTTTAATGGAACAAAGTCAGCATGGCTTTACCCAAGGCAAGTCTTGCCTCACAAATCTGCTTCACTTTTTGAAGGAGTTAATAAACATGTGGATAAAGGTGAACCGGTAGATGTAGTACACTTGGATTTCAGAAGTGTTTGACAAAGTTCCTCATGAGAAGCTTCTAGGAAAAGTAAAAGTCATGGGATAGGTGGCGATGTCCTTTCGTGGATTGCACACTGGCTAAAAGACAGGAAACAGAGAATAGGATTAAAATGGACAATTTTCTCAGTGGAAGGGAGGGGGCAGTGTGGAGTGCCTCAGGGATCTGTATTGGGACCCTTACTGTTCAATATATTTATAAATGATCTGGAAAGAAATACGACAAGTGAGATAATCAAATTTGCAGATGATACAAAATTGTTCAGAGTAGTTAAATCATAAGCAGATTGTGATAAATTGCAGGAAGACCTTGTGAGACTGGAAAATTGGGAATCAAAATGGCAGATGGAATTTAATGTGGATAAGTACAAGGTGATGCATATAGGGAAAAATAACCCATGCTATAGTTACACAATGTTAGGTTCCATATTAGGTGCTACAAGCCATAGTGGATAACACATTGAAATCATCGGTTCAGTGAGCTGCGGCAGTCAAAAAAGCAAACAGAATGTTGGGAATTATTAGAAAAGGAATGGTGAATAAAACGGAAAATGTCATAATGCCTCTGTATCATTCCATGGTGAGACCGCACCTTGAATACTGTGTACAATTCTGGTCGCCGCATCTCAAAAAAGATATAATTGCGATGGAGAAGGTACAGAGAAGGGCTACCAACATGATAAGGGGAATGGAACAACTCCCCTATGAGGAAGACTAAAGAGGTTAGGACTTTTCAGCTTGGGAAGAGACGGCTGAGGGGGGATATGATAGAGATGTTTAAAATCATGAGAGGTCTAGAACGGGTAGAGGTGAATTGGTTATTACTCTTTCGGATAATAGAAAGACTAGGGTGCACTCCATGAAGTTTGCATATGGCACATTTAAAACTAATCGGAGAAAGTTCTTTTTCACTCAACGCACAATTAAACTCTGGAATTTGTTGCCAGAGGATGTGGTTAGTGCAATTAGTATAGCTGTGTTTAAAAAAGGATTGGATAAGTTCTTGGAGGAGAAGTCCATTACCTGCTATTAATTAAGTTGACTTAGAAATTAGCCACTGCTATTACTAGCAACGGAAACATGGAATAGTCTTAGTTTTTGGGTACTTGCCAGGGTTCTTATGGCCTGGATTGGCCACTGTTGGAAACAGCATGTGGGCTTGATGGACCCTTGGTCTCAACAGTTATGGCATTTTCTTATGTTCTTATGAAGGAATGGAGGTAACCTGCACAGAGTGGCAGGTGCTACCCTTAAGAGAAGGCATGAGGGTAAACTGCACAGAGCGGCAGTTACCACCCTTAAAAAAGACATAGGGAGGCGGCAGAGAGAACGAACACCAGCTCTGGGTGAGGAGGAATCCCGGCCCCACTTTAATTACCTTGGATTTACTTGAAGAAATAACTTGTGACCTGAGTACCGCGCCTTCTTCCGGGTTGCAAACCCGTGACGTCACTGAGGGGGAGGAGCCGGCAAGCTTTATACCGGACCTCCCTGCGGCGCGCAGACGAGGCGGCAGAGAGAAAGAACACCAGCTTTGGGTGAGGAGGAATCCCGGCCCCACTTTAATTACCTTGGATTTACTTGAAGAAATAACTTGTGAGTTGAGTTCCGCGCCTTCTTCCGGGTTGCAAGCCCGTGAGGTCACCGAGGGGTTGGAGCCGGCAAGCTTTATACCGGACCTCCCTGCGGTGCGCAGACAACGCTGGCACGCTGCCGAAGCCGCACGCAACCAAAGGGGCACACGGCTTTGCCTGAACTCTGGGGACTTTGCTTTTTGTAGAAACTGAAAGATAAAGTAAGTCTTTGAAATTTCATGGTTTACCTCTCTGCCTGCCTTCAACAGAGATCCTATTTGAATAGGTGTATTTGAGAGATTCCAAATTTAAAGAGTGTTGTTATAAATAATGCCTCATACAAAGAGAAAGGGCTGACTACGCCCAGAGACCCCAACTGCTACTAGTTCTGCTCTATCTCAGCAGTTGATAGAAGGGTTTCTCTCTCCTCTAAATGTAAATTTACCGGGAGAAGCTTCTGCTATGGGTGTTAGTCAGGAGCAGACATTAACACCCCAGGAACATCATACATCTTTGAGCCCCGGGGCACCTATAATGTCAGACCCACCTAATCCCACCCTAAACTATGTTTCGAATGAGGTTGAGACCTTGGAAGTCAGGGAAAAACTTCATTACATTGTGGGTGAAATAGGAGACCAAATGGTGAGTGATCAAAATGGAAGAGATGGAGTTAAACTGCTGGTGTTGGGAGAAAAGAGCAGTGGAGGGAATATCATAATTCCTGACCCACTAACTTCAACACCAGTAGGTGGAGAAGGCATGTCATCAATCTCAGAATTGAGACATATACAATGCGTGTCATCTAAAAAGATTACTCCTGGAATAAGGAGACCTGAGGTTGAACCATCACCAAAAATTACTTTGGAAAACATATGGTCAGTTTTAATGGATTTGAAATCATCCTTGAGTCAAGTGGAAATAAAAATGTCTGATATATATCTCTAAGTTAAAACAACAGATGTAACAGTGAAGAAACATTCAGAGAAATTGGAGACTCTGGAAAAACAGCTGTTATGCTCAGGCTTGTGGACCCTTGGGCCAACGAGAGGATGGTATACCTAGCGGAGGATTCGTAGGTTCTCTTGTCAGGTGGCGAGGCAGAACAGAAGAGGAGAGCAGCAGACCCTCGGCACTGGAGATGGAGGTGGCTGCAGGCAGATGAAGAGACTAGAAGAAGAGCTGTGTCTTCACCCCTGGAAGTCTGTGGTCCCCCCAGGAGGAGCCTGTAGGGACCCAGACCACTGGGACATAGGTGGACCCAGAGGAGTCGCAGTATCGGTGCAAGGGCTGACTGGAGCTTCGCCCTGGAAGTCCACGGTGTCCCCGGGAGGAGCCCGTAGGGACCCGGACCACTGGGACTTAGGCAGGCCCTTGGAAATGGAATCCAGGAGGGGTCCAAGATCGAGTGCCAGAGAGTCGTCACTACCCAGTCCGAGGTCATACACCGAGGGATCACCACTTGCCAGTCTGAAGTCACACCAGAGAATCACCGCTTGCCCAATTCGAGTCGCACACCAGAGAATCACCGTAAGCCAATCCGAAGTCAGGAACCGAGAAGATCAAGTCGTAACAGGAACAAGGATCCGAAGCTCAAGGAACTCACCGAAGCAAGCAGACTAGACAGCGCTGGGACGTTGCCAAGTCAGAGAAGGAGCAGAGGAAGTTTCCTTTTATACTGCCCCTGCTCAGGCTGATCCAGGACAGGTGAGGCTCGTTAAAGGGATCAGGTCCCTTTAAATTTGTGAAGGGGGCGCGGCCTCGCGCCTAAAGCTGGTGGCGGCCATCTTTGATTTCCTCCGTGGAGGAACAGCTGCAGGAATGGGCTGCGGGGGCAGAGCAGGGACGGCTCTCCACCCGACGGTCAGGCAGGGGACCCGCACTGGGCACTGAGCGCCGCGGTCAGCGGTTTCCCCCGAAGCTGCCGTGGCGGGTCGCCGCCGCAGACGAGGTAGGGGACTGCGGTCGTGGCCTCCCACGGCCGCGGGACACAACAACAGCTTATTCAGACGCAAGAAATTCAAGCAGGAATTATAAAAGGAGAACTGATTAATTCTAGAAGAATTGAAAATAATATGAGATATAATAATATTAGGATTCTGAATTTACATAATGTAAAGTTTATATCACCTTTGGAACAATTTAAGAGATTTCTAGGGGAGAACTTATTACTCTCCCCGGAGAAAATACCGTTCTATTGAAAAAATCGTTTTTATTGTGGCAAAAGATAAGTGAAGATTAGAAGGGTTAGATCAGTCCCAACAGAATTCTGTGAAAATCCATGGATGAATCTAGGGGGACTCTGTGTGTTAGATTCACGAAGATGGAGGATAGAGATCTTATTTTAAGACTATTTCTCCGTAATCGAGAAAAAACTTATCTCACACAAAAAATGTGGATGTACCCTGATATTACTAGACCCACTCAAATAAGAAGAAGAAATTTTCTTACAGATGAGTTCCGAGCTTAAAAAACTCGGAGCTCTGATGGTTGTTTATTTTCCCTGTCAATGCGTTGTAAAATATAAGAATGAAAGATCTGTGTTTATGGAACCCTCAGATCTCAGGAAATTTCTTGAGGCTGGTATTCCTAGTGTAGAAAATTAGATGGGTTATAGGTAATAAAGAAATAACATTCAGTGCACTGATACCTGAAATGTTACTTAAATTTGCTCCAGATTGATAATATCATAGGATCTCTGAATTCCTTATAAATGGTCATTTAAATTTGACCTTGTCATTGACATGTTATATTACTGTCTATAATTGTTAAAATAAGCATAAATAAAAAGTAAAAAAACCAAAATAAAATAAAACAGAAACATGGGGTAACCTGCATGGATCGGCAGTTACAACCCTTAACTGTTACGCTTGGGCTCTGGTCAGGAGGCGTGAACACCACCCAGCAGGGTGGCTCCAGGTGGAGAGAGACAGGAAGCTAGAAACAGTGTCTGGTTCCAGGCTGGGTCAAGGCAGGCAGCAATGAGCAGTGTCTAGTTCAGGCTGGGTCAGGGCAGGCGGCAATGAGCAGAGTCTAAGTTCAGGCTGGGTCAGGGCAGGCGGCAATGAGCAGAGTCTAAGTTCAGGCTGGGTCAGGGCAGGCGGCAATGAGCAGAGTCTAAGTTCAGGCTGGGTCAGGGCAGGCGGCAATGAGCAGAGTCTAAGTTCAGGCTGGGTCAGGGCACAGTAAGCAGGGCAAGGCAGGTCAGAAGGCCCGTAGGCCACACACACACAGAAGGCCTGTAGGCCACACACCATAAGCGGGGCAAGGCAGGTCAGAGGGCCCGTAGGCCACACACACACACACAGAAGGCCCGTAGGCCACATACCATAAGCGGGGCAAGGCAGGTCAGAAGGCCCGTAGGCTCCACACACACACAGACAGAAGGCCCGTAGGCCACACACCATAAGCAGAGCAGGGCAGGTCAGAAGGCCCGTAGGCCACACACACACAGAAGGCCCGTAGGCCACACACCATAAGCGGGGCAAGGCAGGTCAGAAGGCCCGTAGGCTCCACCACACACAGACAGAAGGCCCGTTAGGCCACACACCATAAGTAGAGCAGGCAGGTCAGAAGGCCCGTAGGCCACACATACACAGACGGCCCGTAGGCCACACACCGTAGTCAGGGCAAGCAGGTCAAGAAGGCCCATAGGCCACACATACACAGAAGGCCCGTAGGCCACACACCGTAAGCAGAGCAGGCAGGTCAGAAGGCCGTAGGCCAGGTGAGAACAGCGAGGAAGGAGGCCCGAAGGCCGCGCAAGGCAAGGAAAGTGCCCGAAGGCCGGCCGGCAAGGCAAGGAAAGGCCCGAAGGCCGCGCAAGGCTAGAGCAGGGAGCCCAGGTGAGCTCAAATGCCGAAGCACCGAGGCAACTGTCAGGCAGGAGGTTATAAGGACACACCCAGAGCACGAGTGGACAGATAAGATGGACTGGCCTGTCCGGAAAGCCAGCACTAGAGGGACCCCTGGTGGTGAGGCGATTGCACTGCAGCCAAAACTGTAACAGTACCCCCTCCTCAAGGCCTCCCCTCCTCCTGGGTCCCATCTTAGCAGGGGGTACTCAAAGATGAGATCTGGCCCCCTCCGAGGGCAACAACAGCTGGAGCAATTCAACAGGCTCAGATGGCTTGAGTTAGAAAGTCTGTTAGTGGTACCGGTTTGAGCCCCTCCGGGGGTGGCAGCAGGACCGGTTTAGCAGGCTCTTCTCGGGGTTAGTGCAGCAGGTTCGGGCCCCTCTCGGGATGAAACAGCAGGCTGGAACACCTCTCCGGGCGTTGTAGCAGGCTTGGACCCTCTTGGGGCGATGCAGCAGGCTTGGCCCCCTCTTGGGGCGATGCAGCAGGCTTGGCCCCCTCCGGGGCGATGCAGCAGGCTTGGCCCCCTCCTGGGGCGATGCAGCAGGCTTGGCCCCCTCCTGGGGCGATGCAGCAGGCTTGGCCCCCTCCTGGGGCGATGCAGCAGGCTTGGCCCCCCCTGGGGTGATGAAACAGGCTCAGATGGCAGAGCAGCAAGGTTTGAAGCAGTGCACATAGAAGACTCAAGTAGCACTGCTGTGGGGCTTGATACCCTCGAGCCACACTCTGATGCTCCTATTTTGTTTCTGGAGGAGCATTTAGAGAAGGCACAGGCAGTTCTAGGACGTCTAGGGAATGTGCTCGTTAGTGTCTCAACAGCAGCTGTGGGCAGCAGAGCCCTGCTAGAGTTAATCACTCTCTCCGTTTGAGAGAAACCTGTTCTGAGGCTCTAGCACTGGTGTCACAGAAGCCTTCTTGGCCAGGTTAAGTCCTGGGTTTTTTCTATCCACACACTGCCAGCAAAAATGTCTGTTTTAGTTGAGCCAGAAACAGAATACTGGTTAGGGAGAGCTGATAGCTTTTTTTAATGGCACAGCTGGCCTAGAGCAGAACACCGGGGCAGGGTTTGCCTGGTGGTAACAAACACGGAAGACAGGAGCATTTCCACCACCCTGGTTTAGGAGCCAGACAGTTCAAACATTCCTGATAGACAGAGACATTTTTCTTGTTGCAATTATTGCATGACCAGTGTTCCTGATCAACCAGTTTCACAGGCTAGACAGTTCTGATAGCTTGGATAATTCAAGTCTGACAGGAATTGCAAGTATAAAACTTTAAAAGAAGGAGGCATCTGAATTAGTGAAAAGGTGACTCACCGGCAGGACACAGACCTATCTCTTCCCCTGGAAATTTGATGGCTTCGGCATACTGTTACGCTTGGGCTCCGGTCAGGAGGCGTGAACACCACCCAGCAGGGTGGCTCCAGGTGGAGAGAGACAGGAAGCTAGAAACAGTGTCTGGTTCCAGGCTGGGTCAAGGTAGGCAGCAATAAGCAGTGTCTAGTTCAGGCTGGGTCAGGGCAGGCGGCAATGAGCAGAGTCTAAGTTCAGGCTGGGTCAGGGCAGGCGGCAATCAGCAGAGTCTAAGTTCAGGCTGGGTCAGGGCACAGTAAGCAGGGCAAGGCAAGGTCAGAAGGACCCGTAGGCCACACACACACAGAAGGCCCGTAGGCCCACACACCATAAGCGGGGCAAGGCAGGTCAGAAGGCCCGTAGGCTCCACACACACAGACAGAAGGCCCGTAGGCCACACACCATAAGCAGAGCAGGGCAGGTCAGAAGGCCCGTAGGCCACACACACACAGAAGGCCCGTAGGCCACACACCATAAGCGGGGCAAGGCAGGTCAGAAGGCCCGTAGGCTCCACACACACAGACAGAAGGCCCGTAGGCCACACACCATAAGTAGAGCAGGCAGGTCAGAAGGCCCGTAGGCCACACACACACAGAAGGCCCGTAGGCCACACACCGTAGTCATGGGCAAGCAGGTCAGAAGGCCCATAGGCCACACACCGTAAGCAGAGCAGGCAGGTCAGAAGGCCGTAGGCCAGGTGAGAACAGCGAGGAAGAGGCCCGAAGGCCTCGCAAGGCTTAGAGCAGGGAGCCCAGGTGAGCTCGATGCCGAAGCACCGAGGCAACTGTCAGGCAGGGTTATAAGGACACACCCAGAGCACAGAGTGGACAGATAAGATGGACTGGGCCTGTCCGGAAAGCCAGCACTAGAGGGACCCCTGGTGGTGAGGCGGTTGCACTGCAGCCAAAACTGTAACATTAACAGAAACATGGGGTAACCTGCATGGAGTGGCAGTTACTACCCTTAACAGAAACATGGGGTAACCTGCACAGAGCGACAGTTACTACCCTTAACAGAAGGCATGGGGGTAACCTGCATGGAGCAGCAGTTACTACCCTTAACAGAAGGCATGGGGGGTAACCTGCATGGAGTAGCAGTTACTACCCTTAACTGAAGGCATGGTGTAACCTGCATGGAGCGGCAGTTACTACCCTTAACAGAAGGCATGGGGGTAACCTGCATGGAGTGGCAGTTACTGCCCTTAACAGAAGGAATGGGGGTAACCTGTATGGAGCAGCAGTTACCACCCTTAAGAGAAGGCATGGGGTAACCTGCATGGAGCGGCAGTTACTACCCTTAACAGAAGGCATGGGGGTAACCTGCACGGAGCAGTTATTACCCTTAACAGAAGGCATGGGGGTAACCTGCACAGAGCGGCAGTTACTACCCTTAATAGAAGGTATGGGGTAACCTGCATGGAGTAGCAGTTACTGCCCTTAACAGAAGGCATGAGGGTAACCTGCACAGAGCGGCAGTTACTACCCTTAACAGAAGGCATCGGGTAACCTGCATGGAGTAGCGGTTACTGCCCTTAACAGAAGGTATGGGTTAACCTGCATGGAGTAGCAGTTACTGCCCTTAACAGAAGGCATGGTTGTAACCTGCACGGAGCAGCAGTTATTACCCTTACAGAAGGCATGGGTGTAACCTGCATGGAGTAGCAGTTACTACCCTTAACAGAAGGCATGGGGGTAACCTGCATGGAGTGGCAGTTACTACCCTTAACAGAAGGCATGGGGTAACCTGCATGGAGTGGCAGTTACTACCCTTAACAGAAGGCATGGGGTAACCTGCATGGAGCGGCAGTTACTACCCTTAACAGAAGGCATGGGGGTAACCTGCATGGAATGGTAGTTACTATCCTTAACAGAAGGCATGGGGTGTATCCTGCATGGAGCGGCAGTTACTGCCCTTAACAGAAGGCATGGGGTAACCTGCATGGAGTGGCAGTTACTACCCTTAACAGAAACATGGGGTAACCTGCACAGAGCGACAGTTACTACCCTTAACAGAAGGCATGGGGGTAACCTGCATGGAGCAGCAGTTACTACCCTTAACAGAAGGCATGGGGTAACCTGCATGGAGCGGCAGTTACTACCCTTAAGAGAAGGCATGGGGGTAACCTGCATGGAGTAGCAGTTACTACCCTTAACTGAAGGCATGGTGTAACCTGCATGGAGCGGCAGTTACTACCCTTAACAGAAGGCATTGGGGTAACCTGCATGGAGTAGCAGTTACTGCCCTTAACAGAGGTATGGGGTAACCTGCATGGAGTAGCAGTTACTGCCCTTAACAGAAGGCATGGGGGTAACCTGCACGGAGCGGCAGTTATTACCCTTAACAGAAGGCATGGGGGTAACCTGCACGGAGTAGCAGTTACTACCCTTAACAGAAGGCATGGGGTAACCTGCATGGAGTGGCAGTTACTGCCCTTAACAGAAGGAATGGGGGTAACCTGTATGGAGCAGCAGTTACCACCCTTAAGAGAAGGCATGGGGTAACCTGCATGGAGCGGCAGTTACTACCCTTAACAGAAGGCATGGGGGTAACCTGCACGGAGCAGTTATTACCCTTAACAGAAGGCATGGGGGTAACCTGCACAGAGCGGCAGTTACTACCCTTAATAGAAGGTATGGGGTAACCTGCATGGAGTAGCAGTTACTGCCCTTAACAGAAGGCATGAGGGTAACCTGCACAGAGCGGCAGTTACTACCCTTAACAGAAGGCATGGGGGTAACCTGCATGGAGTAGCGGTTACTGCCCTTAACAGAAGGTATGGGTTAACCTGCATGGAGTAGCAGTTACTGCCCTTAACAGAAGGCATGGTTGTAACCTGCACGGAGCAGCAGTTATTACCCTTAACAGAAGGCATGGGTGTAACCTGCATGGAGTAGCAGTTACTACCCTTAACAGAAGGCATGGGGGTAACCTGCATGGAGTGGCAGTTACTACCCTTAACAGAAGGCATGGGGGTAACCTGCATGGAGTGGCAGTTACTACCCTTAACAGAAGGCATGGGATAACCTGCATGGAGTGGCAGTTACTACCCTTAACAGAAGGCATGGGGTAACCTGCATGGAGCGGCAGTTACTACCCTTAACAGAAGGCATGGGGGTAACCTGCATGGAGCGGCAGTTACTACCCTTAACAGAAGGCATGGGGATAACCTGCATGGAATGGTAGTTACTATCCTTAACAGAAGGCATGGGGTATCCTGCATGGAGCGGCAGTTACTGCCCTTAACAGAAGGCATGGGGTAACCTGCATGGCGGGGCAGTTACTATCCTTAGCAGAAGGCTTGGGGGTAACCTGCACGGAGCGGCAGTTACTACCCTTAACAGAAGGCATGGGGGTAACCTGCACAGAGCGGCAGTTATTACCCTTAACAGAAGGCATCGGGGTTAACCTGCATGGAGCGGCAGTTACTGCCCTTAACAGAAGGCATGGGGGTAACCTGCAGGGAGCAGCAGTTACTACGCTTAACAGAAGGCATGAGGTAACCTGCATGGAGTGGCAGTTACTACCCTTAACAGAAGGCATGGGGTAACCTGCACGGAGCAGCAGTTACTACCCTTAACAGAAGGCATGGGGTAACCTGCATGGAACGGCAGTTACTGCCCTTAACAGAAGGCATGGGGGTAAGCTGCAGGGAGCGGCAGTTACTATCCTTAACAGAAGGCATGGGGGTAACCTGCAGGGAGCGGCAGTTACTTCCATAAGAAACTTGCTGGGCAGATTGGTTGGACCATTTGGTCTTTTTCTGCTGTCAATATGTTACTATGTTACCTTCAGCTCTGAAAATCACTCTCTGTTTGCTCTTTACATGTCTACAGGTTCCTCTTCTTCTCCATCTCTCCTACCAGTGTCCTCAGCATCTCCCCTTGTCACTGGATTCCTCTTTCTCTCCAAGTTCTTCTTCATCTCTTCCACCATTCACCTCCTCAGGTTCCTCTGTTTCTCTCCGTCTTTTCTCAGATCACTCCCTATCACCCCTTTCCCAGAACCCATACCACCCCTAGCCCATTGAGGTTCCTGTCAGTGTTTGGGACACGCTATTATGGGCAGTGAATATAAACCCCCCCATCTCCTAGTCTGACCTTGCCAGAATGCCATGTTTCCTTTGTAATCAGGACACATAGGATGAGGAAGAGGAGCCCTGGCAGAGACTGGGAGTGCATGCTTATTGTGCTGCTGGCCTGCCATCAATGCTACTGATCTGTCTGCCAAGAGGACCAAGGCAGAGGAAGGTTGGCTACTTTAGTATGAATTGTACTAATGGTAGGCACATTGTGACCAACTGAATTTTTTTTTGTTCTGTTCTATTTGAACTGCACAAATAATAAATATTATTAAGGTGGAGATTCTCTCCCCACAGGGTCAGTATTTGTGCATTGTGTACCTGAATCTGAGCACGCCACATAGATGTGCTGGTAAGGCTGAAGGCTCATTCTCCACTTGCTTCCGCACTGGGAGAGAGAGGTCTCTGTGCCGCTGCAGAAAGCATCCAAAGCTGAATACTCCATGTCTGCTTTATGATTTTGCAGACTTTCCGGGACATGTAGAGCGACTTTACTTTCTTTAATGCGCATTAGTCTATAGTTTGTCTCTTCATGTGAGTCCTGTTTAGTGCTCACTTCCTGGACCGGACCACACTCCAGCTGTTTGCACAGCACAGCAGCTTCCGGCAGATTCCACAGAGTGTGGTCGTGTACATCTGGATGAGCTCGCCCCCACTTCTTGTTGGAATAAACCTGCAGTTTCCCAGCACAGCGGTTCCTTCCCATCACCAAACTTGTATTGGAGATACCTACAGAGTAAACAAAGCAAGAATGTAATGTATAGAGATACCCTACACTCCCAGCACCTTCACGTACTGCGTGTTTCCCTGACAGGTGTCACCTTCCCTTCTGGCTCTCATCAGGATCCGGTGGCTGCTTGTTTTAGAGTTATTTTAGATTCCGCTTTTTTGCTTAGCACACTTTATTTCACAAATGGTGCACACATCTGACTTCAATGACACAACAAAATTTACTGTCACTTGTTACACATATCTGAAATCCCCCCAAATACATACATATTCAAATCCTGTCCCATTCCCTCATGCAATTATATCCACCCCCACCATCACAATTCAAGTACATAAATATTTCCACTGCTTCCCCCAAATCTGATCGTAGTTACTGGAATTCCCCCTCCGTGAGTACGTAATCTTTTCAATGCTAGCAATATCCATTAGTGAGGACAGCCACTTAAAAGTATAAGGACTCCTCTTCCCATATACAAGCAGTGTGAGTACAATGATTCATCAAAGATATCTGTACCTCCCAAATTCACACTTACATCCCACCAACACAAATAAGGTGTTAGGGAAATCGTAGATTGGGTTATCATATGGATCTCACGCTCCATGTTCCCCCGAAAAGAAGAAACTAAAGGACGTAAGCACTGCGTGTGTGTGTATATGTGCCCTCCTGTGGGAAGCACCGCATGTGTGTGTGTATATGTGCCCTCCTGTGGGAAGCACCGTGTGTGTGTGTATATGTGCCCTCCTGTGGGAAGCACCACATGTGTGTATATGTGCCCTCCTGTGGGAAGCACCGTGTGTGTGTGTATATGTGCCCTCCTGTGGGAAGCACCACATGTGTGTATATGTGCCCTCCTGTGGGAAGCACCGCATGTGTGTGTGTATATGTGCCCTCCTGTGGGAAGCACCGCGTGTGTGTGTGCATATGTGCCCTCCTGTGGGAAGCACCACGTGTGTGTGTGTATATGTGCCCTCCTGTGGGAAGCACCGCATGTGTGGTGTGCATATGTGCCCTCCTGTGGGAAGCACCGTGTGTGTGTGTATATGTGCCCTCCTGTGGGAAGCACCGTGTGTGTGTGTATATGTGCCCTCCTGTGGGAAGCACCACATGTGTGTATATGTGCCCTCCTGTGGGAAGCACCGCATGTGTGTGTGTATATGTGCCCTCCTGTGGGAAGCACCGTGTGTGTGTGTATATGTGCCCTCCTGTGGGAAGCACCGTGTGTGTGTGTATATGTGCCCTCCTGTGGGAAGCACCACATGTGTGTATATGTGCCCTCCTGTGGGAAGCACCGCATGTGTGTGTGTATATGTGCCCTCCTGTGGGAAGCACTGCGTGTGTGTGTGCATATGTGCCCTCCTGTGGGAAGCACCACGTGTGTGTGTGTATATGTGCCCTCCTGTGGGAAGCACTGCGTGTGTGTGTATATGTGCCCTCCTGTGGGAAGCACTGCGTGTGTGTGTGTATATGTGCCCTCCTGTGGGAAGCACCACGTGTGTGTGTGTATATGTGCCCTCCTGTGGGAAGCACCACGTGTGTGTGTGTATATGTGCCCTCCTGTGGGAAGCACCACGTGTGTGTGTATATGTGCCCTCCTGTGGGAAGCACCACGTGTGTGTGTATATGTGCCCTCCTGTGGGAAGCACCACATGTGTGTGTGCATATGTGCCCTCCTGTGGGAAGCACCGCGTGTGTGTGTGCATATGTGCCCTCCTGTGGGAAGCACCGTGTGTGTGTGCATATGTGCCCTCCTGTGGGAAGCACCACGTGTGTGTGTGTATATGTGCCCTCCTGTGGGAAGCACCGCATGTGTGTGTGCATATGTGCCCTCCTGTGGGAAGCACTGCGTGTGTGTGTATATGTGCCCTCCTGTGGGAAGCACCGCATGTGTGTGTGTATATGTGCCCTCCTGTGGGAAGCACCACGTGTGTGTGTGTATATGTGCCCTCCTGTGGGAAGCACCGCATGTGTGTGTGCATATGTGCCCTCCTGTGGGAAGCACTGCGTGTGTGTGTGCATATGTGCCCTCCTGTGGGAAGCACCGCGTGTGTGTGTATTGGTGCCCTCCTGTGGGAAGCACCGTGTGTGTGTGTATTGGTGCCCTCCTGTGGGAAGCACCGTGTGTGTGTGCATATGTGCCCTCCTGTGGGAAGCACCACGTGTGTGTGCATATGTGCCCTCCTGTGGGAAGCACCACATGTGTGTGTGCATATGTGCCCTCCTGTGGGAAGCACTGCGTGTGTGTGTATTGGTGCCCTCCTGTGGGAAGCACCACATGTGTGTGTGTATATGTGCCCTCCTGTGGGAAGCACCGTGTGTGTGTGTATTGGTGCCCTCCTGTGGGAAGCACCGTGTGTGTGTGTATATGTGCCCTCCTGTGGGAAGCACCACGTGTGTGTGCATATGTGCCCTCCTGTGGGAAGCACTGCGTGTGTGTGTGCATATGTGCCCTCCTGTGGGAAGCACTGCGTGTGTGTGTGTATATGTGCCCTCCTGTGGGAAGCACTGCGTGTGTGTGTGCATATGTGCCCTCCTGTGGGAAGCACTGCGTGTGTGTGTGCATATGTGCCCTCCTGTGGGAAGCACCGCGTGTGTGTGTATTGGTGCCCTCCTGTGGGAAGCACCACGTGTGTGTGTGTATATGTGCCCTCCTGTGGGAAGCACCACGTGTGTGTGTATATGTGCCCTCCTGTGGGAAGCACCACATGTGTGTGTGCATATGTGCCCTCCTGTGGGAAGCACTGCGTGTGTGTGTGCATATGTGCCCTCCTGTGGGAAGCACCGTGTGTGTGTGCATATGTGCCCTCCTGTGGGAAGCACCACGTGTGTGTGTGTATATGTGCCCTCCTGTGGGAAGCACCGCATGTGTGTGTGCATATGTGCCCTCCTGTGGGAAGCACTGCGTGTGTGTGTATATGTGCCCTCCTGTGGGAAGCACCGCATGTGTGTGTGTATATGTGCCCTCCTGTGGGAAGCACCACGTGTGTGTGTGTATATGTGCCCTCCTGTGGGAAGCACCGCATGTGTGTGTGCATATGTGCCCTCCTGTGGGAAGCACTGCGTGTGTGTGTGCATATGTGCCCTCCTGTGGGAAGCACCGCGTGTGTGTGTATTGGTGCCCTCCTGTGGGAAGCACCGTGTGTGTGTGTATTGGTGCCCTCCTGTGGGAAGCACCGTGTGTGTGTGCATATGTGCCCTCCTGTGGGAAGCACCACGTGTGTGTGCATATGTGCCCTCCTGTGGGAAGCACCACATGTGTGTGTGCATATGTGCCCTCCTGTGGGAAGCACCGCGTGTGTGTGTATTGGTGCCCTCCTGTGGGAAGCACCACATGTGTGTGCATATGTGCCCTCCTGTGGGAAGCACCGTGTGTGTGTGTATTGGTGCCCTCCTGTGGGAAGCACCGTGTGTGTGTGTATATGTGCCCTCCTGTGGGAAGCACCGTGTGTGTGTGTATTGGTGCCCTCCTGTGGGAAGCACCGTGTGTGTGTGTATATGTGCCCTCCTGTGGGAAGCACCGTGTGTGTGTGTATTGGTGCCCTCCTGTGGGAAGCACCGTGTGTGTGTGCATATGTGCCCTCCTGTGGGAAGCACCACGTGTGTGTGCATATGTGCCCTCCTGTGGGAAGCACTGCGTGTGTGTGTGCATATGTGCCCTCCTGTGGGAAGCACTGCGTGTGTGTGTGTATATGTGCCCTCCTGTGGGAAGCACTGCGTGTGTGTGTGCATATGTGCCCTCCTGTGGGAAGCACTGCGTGTGTGTGTATTGGTGCCCTCCTGTGGGAAGCACCGTGTGTGTGTGTATTGGTGCCCTCCTGTGGGAAGCACCGTGTGTGTGTGCATATGTGCCCTCCTGTGGGAAGCACCACGTGTGTGTGCATATGTGCCCTCCTGTGGGAAGCACCACATGTGTGTGTGCATATGTGCCCTCCTGTGGGAAGCACTGCGTGTGTGTGTATTGGTGCCCTCCTGTGGGAAGCACCGTGTGTGTGTGTATATGTGCCCTCCTGTGGGAAGCACCGTGTGTGTGTGTATATGTGCCCTCCTGTGGGAAGCACCACGTGTGTGTGCATATGTGCCCTCCTGTGGGAAGCACTGCGTGTGTGTGTGTATATGTGCCCTCCTGTGGGAAGCACTGCGTGTGTGTGTGTATATGTGCCCTCCTGTGGGAAGCACCGTGTGTGTGTGTATTGGTGCCCTCCTGTGGGAAGCACCGTGTGTGTGTGCATATGTGCCCTCCTGTGGGAAGCACCACGTGTGTGTGCATATGTGCCCTCCTGTGGGAAGCACCACATGTGTGTGTGCATATGTGCCCTCCTGTGGGAAGCACCGCATGTGTGTGTATTTGTGCCCTCCTTTGGGAAGCACCACGTGTGTGTGTATATGTGCCCTCCTGTGGGAAGCACTGAGGATATCTCCCCAAGGCCTACTGCCCAGGAGGGAAGGGTTAGGTCGGCCGTCATAGTTGGTGATTCGATTATTAGGAATGTAGATAGCTGGGTGGCTGGTGGGCGTGAGGATCGCCTGGTAACTTGCCTACCTGGTGCGAAGGTGGCGGACCTCACGCATCACCTAGATAGGATTTTAGACAGTGCTGGGGAGGAGCCGGCTGTCGTGGTACACGTGGGCACCAACGACATAGGAAAATGTGGGAGGGAGGTTCTGGAAGCCAAATTTAGGCTCTTAGGTAGAAAGCTTAAATCCAGAACCTCCAGGGTAGCATTCTCTGAAATGCTCCCTGTTCCAAGCGCAGGTCACCAGAGGCAGGCAGAGCTCCGGAGTCTCAATGCGTGGATGAGACGATGGTGCAAGGAAGAGGGATTCAGTTTTGTTAGGAACTGGGGAACCTTTTGGGGAAGGGGGAGTCTCTTCCGAAGGGATGGGCTCCACCTTAACCAGGGTGGAACCAGACTGCTGGCGCTAACCTTTAAAAAGGAGATAGAGCAGCTTTTAAACTAGAACAAAGGGGAAAGCCGACAGTCGCTCAGCAGTGCATGGTTCGGAGAGAGGTATCTTCAAAGGATACTAATGATGCATTAGAATTAGGGCATCCCGACAGTGAGGTTCCAATAATTAGAAAAGTAGTCCAAGTGCCTGTAACTAAAAACTCACCTGAGCTAAAAAATTCTAACTTATCCCTATCAATTAAAAAGCAGAATAAAAATACAATCAAAAAACAAACTTTGAAATGTTTGTATGCTAATGCCAGAAGTCTAAGAAGTAAGATGGGAGAATTAGAATGTATAGCAGTGAATGATGACATAGACTTAATTGGCATCTCAGAGACATGGTGGAAAGAGGATAACCAATGGGACAGTGCTATACCGGGGTACAAATTATATCGCAATGACAGAGAGGAGCAGTCAGGAGGAGGTGTGGCGCTTTATGTCCGGGATGGCATAGAGTCCAACAGGATAAACATCCTGCATGAGACCAAATACAAAATTGAATCTTTATGGGTAGAAATCCCTTGTGTATCAGGGAAGACTACAGTGATAGGGGTATACTACCGTCCACCTGGTCAAGATGGTGAGATGGACAGTGAAATGCTAAGAGAAATTAGGGAAGCTAACCAAATTGGTAGTGCAGTAATAATGGGAGACTTCAATTACCCCAATATAGACTGGGTAAATGTATCATCAGGTCACGCTAGAGAGATAACGTTCCTGGATGGAATAAATGATAGCTTTATGGAGCAATTGGTTCAGGAACCGACGAGAGAGGGAGCAATTTTAGATCTAATTCTCAGTGGAGCACAGGACTTGGTGAGAGAGGTAACGGTGGTGGGGCCACTTGGCAATAGTGATCATAATATGATCAAATTTGATTTAATGACTGGAAAAGGAACAGTGTGCAAATCCAAGGCTCTCGTGCTAAACTTTCAAAAGGAAAACTTTGATAAAATGAGAAAAATTGTTAGAAAAAAACTGAAAGGAGCAGCTACAAAAGTAAAAAATGTCCAAGAGGCGTGGTCATTGTTAAAAAATACCATTCTAGAAGCACAGTCCAGATGTATTCCACACATTAAGAAAGGTGGAAAGAAGGCAAAACGATTACCGGCATGGTTAAAAGGGGAGGTGAAAGAAGCTATTTTAGCCAAAAGATCTTCATTCAAAAATTGGAAGAAGGATCCAACAGAAGAAAATAGGATAAAGAAGAAAATTATTACTTACCTGCTAATTTTCGTTCCTGTAGTACCATGGATCAGTCCAGACCGTGGGTTATGTCCCCATTCCAGCAGATGGAGTCAGCAAAAACCTCGAGGGGGCGTCACCATAAGTACTACTACCCCCTCTGCAGGAGTTCAGTATCGAGTATATCAGAGCCCGAGTAGAAAAACAGAACCCCCGAATTGAATCAAGTTTATACAACACGGCCAACAATAGCCGTCTACCATAGCAACAAAAAACTGGAGCGTCCTAGCAACGTGTAGGAGGCTGCACAAACAGTAAGGCAACTTGTGAGGAGCTGTGAACACAGAGAACATGGAAAATGGTAAAGCTGTGCACACAGTGAACAGTGACAATGGTAAAGGACAGATACCAGTACAGTCCCGTCGCGGAAACGGAGCAGGCTGAGCACCCAGATGTGGTGGGCGTCTGGACTGATCCATGGTACTACAGGAACGAAAATTAGCAGGTAAGTAATAATTTTCTTTTCCCTGTACGTACCTGGATCAGTCCAGACCGTGGGATGTACCCAAGCGTCCCTAAATCGGGTGGGGTCCTGCGAGGCCTGCTCGGAGAACCTGCTCACCAAAATGTCCCGAGACGGGAGAGGCGAGATGCAAACGATAGTGCCTCGCGAAGGTGTGTAACGACTTCCAGGTGGCCGCTCTGCAGATCTCTTGAGAAGAGACCGAACGGACCTCCGCCCAGGAAGCCGCCTGAGAGCGTGTGGAATGCGCTACGATGCCGGGCGGGGGAGTCCGCCCCGCCCCGACGTAGGAAGCGGCAATCCCCGCTTTCAACCACCTAGCAATGGTAGTCTTGGAGGCCTGGGAACCCTTCTTAGGCCCGGACAAAAGGACAAACAGATGGTCAGACGTCCGGAACTCGTTTGTAACCTCCAGATAGATGCGCAGCGTGCGTTGAACGTCCAGGAGTCGGAGAGACCTCGGCTCGGAGGAAGCGAAGGACAGCAACTCCACCGTCTGGTTCACATGAAACGCAGAGACCACCTTCGGGAGGAAGGAAGGTACGGTGCGGATCGAAACTCCGGAATCGGAAAACCGAAGGTAGGGTTCCCTGCACGACAGAGCCTGCAGCTCCGAAATGCGACGAGCGGAACAGATGGCCACCAAAAAGACCGTCTTGAGGGTAAGGTCCTTAAGTGTCGAACTGCGCAGTGGCTCGAACGGAGGCCCCGACAGGGCGCGAAGCACCAGGTTGAGACTCCAGGATGGACAAGGATCCCGTAGCGGAGGCCGCAGATGCTTGACACCCTTGAGGAAACGAGCAATGTCCGGATGTTGTAGGAGGGAGCCCTCCGCCCGCAACAGCGACCCAAGGGCGGACACCTGAACCCTCAAAGAGTTATAGGCTAGCCCCTTCTCCACCCCGGTTTGTAAGAACTGGAGAATCTGAGAAATCGAAGCTTTAGTAGGACTCGTGTCCTGACTGGTACACCACAGCTCGAACACCTTCCAGACTCGGACGTAGGCTACCGACGTGGACGTCTTATGCGCCCGTAGCAACGTGGACACTACCGCCTCCGGGTACCCTCGGCGCCGGAGGCGACGCCTCTCAAAAGCCAGGCCGCAAGACAGAAGAGTTCTGCCTGCTCGAAAAATACTGGGCCCTGATGCAAGAGGAGGGGGAGGTGTCCCAGCCGGACCGGTCCGTCGACTACCAGCTGTAGCAGGTCCGCAAACCAAGGTCGGCGTGGCCATTCCGGGGCGACGAAAATCACCGTCCCCTGGTGTCCTTCTATCCTGCGGATCATCCTGCCTACGAGAGGCCACGGGGGAAACGCGTAGAGCAGAAGATGGGTCGGCCATGGGAGCGCCAGCGCGTCCACCCCTTCCACGCCGCGTTCCCTTCGCCGACTGAAGAAGCGGGGGGGCCTTGGCGTTGAGCGCTGATGCCATCAGATCTAGGTGGGGAGCCCCCCACCGATGGACAAGGAGCTGCATCGCCTCTTCGGACAGGGACCACTCTCCGGGGTCCAGCAGTTGACGACTGAGGAAGTCCGCCTGCACATTGTCCACTCCGGCTATGTGAGACGCAGCTAGCCGCACGAGATGGCGCTCCGCCCATTGCATGAGCAGCGCCGCCTCTAGAGCGACCTGCGGGCTGCGCGTGCCTCCTTGGCGATTGATGTAGGCCACGGTGGTAGCGTTGTCCGAAAGTATCCTGACCTCCCGGTTCCGAAGAAGCGGGAGAAAATGTCGCAGAGCGAGCCTGACCGCTCTGGTCTCCAGACGATTGATGGACCATGTCGCCTCCACCATGGACCATGTCCCTTGCGTGGCGCTGCGATCGCAGACCGCGCCCCAGCCCACCAGACTGGCGTCGGTGGTGACCACCACCCAATCCGGTACGGCGAGGGACACCCCTCGAGCTAGGTTGGACGGCTCCAGCCACCAGCCCAGACTGTCCCTGGCCTTCTGAGGGAGCGGGAGGACCACCTGGTAATCCTGCGAGAGTGGCTTCCAACGGGAGAGGAGCGCCCACTGTAAGGGCCGGAGGCGCGCAAATGCCCAAGGGACCATGTCGATTGTGGTTCCCATCACTCCCAGGAGTTGCAGGTAGTCCCAGGAAGTGGGATCTGGCAACGCAGAGAATCGCAGTATGTGATCCCGCAAAGAGTGCGCCTTGTCCTGTCGCAGGAAGACCATGCCCAGTTGGGTGTCGAAGGTCGCCCCCAAGAAATCCAAGCGCTGAGAGGGCACGAGGGAGCTTTTGGAAAAATTCACTACCCAGCCCAGGGAATGCAGGAACCGTAGCACCCGGGACACCGCTGCTTGGCCGTGGGTGAAAGACTTCGCCCGTATGAGCCAATCGTCGAGATAGGGGTGGACTAGGATACCCTCCTTCCGAAGGGCCGCAGCCACGATTACCATGATCTTGGTGAAGGTGCGCGGTGCCGTTGCCAGCCCAAACGGGAGAGCGACGAACTGGAAGTGCTGGTCCAGAATCTTGAACCGGAGAAGATGATGATGATCCGGACGGATGGGAATATGTAAGTAAGCCTCCGTGAGGTCCAGGGAGGCGAGGAACTCCCCCGGATGGACCGCCGCAATCACCGACCGCAGCGTCTCCATGCGAAAGCGGACCACTCGGAGGGACTTGTTGACTTCCTTGAGGTCCAGGATGGGCCGAGACGATCCGTCCTTCTTTGGGACTACGAAGTAGATGGAATAGTGGCCCAAGCCCACCTCTCTGAAGGGCACGGGCGCAATAGCGCCTATCTCCTGAAGCCTGTCCAGCGTTGACTGCACCGCTCGTCTCTTGAGAGCCGAGCCACACGGGGAGAAAATGAAACGACCCTTTGGTGGGCGGACAAATTCCAATGCGTAGCCGTGCTTTACGGTGTCCAGAACCCACTGGTCTGAGGTAATCCGCGCCCACTCCTGGTAGAACAACGTCAGCCGTCCCCCGATCCTGGGTACGGCGGAGTGGGCGAGCCTGGCATCATTGAGAGGACTTGGGTGAGGGATTACCTGCCCCTGGAGAGGTGCGGGCGGGCCTGCGTCCGCGAAAGGAACGCGTCCAGGGCTGAGACCTGGGCGCGGCAGGCCGGGAACCCCCCGGCCTGTAACTCCGGTAACGTCGCTGCGCCCTGGCCCTAGTCCGGGAAGAAGCAAACGCACGAGAAGGACGATATCTATCCTCCGGAAGGCGGTGAACCGCGTTTTCTCCCAGGG
This sequence comes from Rhinatrema bivittatum, assembly GCF_901001135.1. Lineage (NCBI taxonomy): Eukaryota > Metazoa > Chordata > Amphibia > Gymnophiona > Rhinatrematidae > Rhinatrema > Rhinatrema bivittatum. The sequence goes on from NC_042615.1 coordinate 834,033,844, forward strand.
ACTTGATGAGCTGGTCCAGATCTTCTCCAAAGAGGAACTTACCCCTGAAAGGCAGGGAGCCCAGACTTGACTTAGAAGACGTATCCGCCGCCCAGTTGCGGAGCCAAAGCAGGCGTCTGGCCGCCACCACCGAGACCATGGATCTAGCCAGGACTCGGAACAGGTCATACGAGGCATCCGCCCCGTATGCCACCGCAGCTTCTAACCGATCCGCCTGGGCGGCCTCCGCAGCAGGCAGATCCTGGGAGGTGAGGAGTTGCTGTACCCACAGGAGGCTCGCACGCTGGGCGAGGGAACTGCACATCGCTGCCCTTATCCCCAGGGCGGAGACCTCGAAGACCCTCTTCAGGAAAATCTCCAATTTGCGATCTTGCGTGTCCCGCAAGGCCGCCCCTCCCGTCACCGGAATTGTCGTCCTCTTTGTGACCGCTGAAACTGCGGAGTCCACTCTCGGTACCTTGATGAGATCCAGGAAATCCTGTGGTAGTGGATACAGCCTTTCCATGGCGCGACCTACCTTCAGAGAAGCCTCAGGGGTATCCCATTCCCTCGTGAGAAGCTGCAGGAACGATTCATGAATGGGAAAGGCCCGGGCCCTCGGCCGCAGGGCAGCAAGGACCGGGTCCCCCTTCTTCGAAGATGTGACAACCGCAGGCGCTACTGGAGCGGGCGGATCTGGCGGCGGGTCCAGATCCAATTCTTGAATAATTCGTGGGATGAGCTCCTCCAGTTCTTCCCTCTGGAAGAGCCGCAGCGTACGCGGATCGTCTCCTTCCGGCGTGGGGTCCCCTTGGCCCAAGTCTGGGAAATCGGGATCAAGGGCCCCTGGGTCTGGCCCCGCACCCACCGGTCCTGGAACCGTCCGGACGCGGGAGGGAGGACGGGGGGCCCCCACTCCCGCCGAGACGGGGGGGGGCCGGAGCCGCGGGCGAGGTCCGACACAGTTTGGCAGGGGGGGGTCCCACCGGGTCATCCAATCCCTGCAGGTAAGCCGTGTGCATAAGGAGTATAAACTCCGGGGAAAACCCTGGTCTGGCCGAGGGGGCTCCGGTAGGCGGTGGCTCCGCGCTGGCTTGCCCCTGCGAGCCTTGCTCAGGCAGCAAGAACGGGGGCGAATCCGCTGCCGAATCCCTGTCATCCGGCGTGTCCTGTGATCCCTCCGGACGCTGAGTGCTCAAAATGGCCGCCGTTCCCGCCAGGAATGGGGGAGGGGCCGGCCGACAGCATCCAGGCAAAGGCGCAAGAAATGAAAAATCCGCGGCGGGCTGACAGGTGCCTTCTCCCCCGGGAAGGCACCGTGCACAGATGCCCTCCCGGGAGATGCGGGACCCCGGTTCGCCGCAGGCCGCGCAGCGCGTCGGTCGCGGCATCAGTGTCGCGGCGAAAAACCCGCGAAAACTAAAGTAAAAAAAAAATTCAAAAAAAATCGAGGCCCGGGGTTCCGCGGGGAAGCGCGCCGCCGCCGCGGGGGGGCCCGATGGCCTGCACTGCCCGCCGGCGGAGAAGAGGACAAGTGTCGCGGGGGGGCCCTCCCGGCCGCACGGCCCGCCGAAGACGCAGAGACCTGCCTGCCTGCACCAGCAGCCCACGAGGAGCTGCAAAATGGCAGCTTTCAGGCTGGCCCGCGCGGAGAGGCCGGTACAAACAGCATCCGCGAGGCAGGGCAGTTTGGGGAGCTGCAAGAAAATAACAGGAAAAACAATGCTACCACTTACCCCGTACGGTCCGAAGAAACGGAAAGGACACACAGGACAAGGGGTAAGCCACGCCTCCCCAAAAATGAACCCTTTCAATTAACTTCTTTTTTTTTTTTTTTTTTTTTTTTAAACAAGAAAACTTGATTCAATAGAAATAGGCAAAAGCCCAAGAGAAAGGAGCAGAGGTAAAAGTCAAAAACCTAGACCAAGTTGGGAGAAACCCAAGTACCCTACTCGCATCTGCTGGAGTCAGAAGATACTGAACTCCTGCAGAGGGGGGTAGTAGTACTTATGGTGACGCCCCCTCGAGGTTTTTGCTGACTCCATCTGCTGGAATGGGGACATAACCCACGGTCTGGACTGATCCAGGTACGTACAGGGAACATAAACATTGGCAAGTTAAATGTAAGACATTGATAAGACAGGCTAAGAGAGAATTTGAAAAGAAGTTGGCTGTAGAGGCAAAAACTCACAGTAAAAACTTTTTTAAATATATCCGAAGCAGAAAGCCTGTGAGGGAGTCAGTTGGACCGTTAGATGATCGAGGGGTTAAAGGGGCACTTAGAGAAGATAAGGCCATCGCGGAAAGATTAAATGATTTCTTTGCTTCGGTGTTTACTGAAGAGGATGTTGGGGAGGTACCCGTAATGGAGAAGGTTTTCATGGGTAATGATTCAGATGGACTGAATCAAATCACGGTGAACCTAGAAGATGTGGTAGGCCTGATTGACAAACTGAAGAGTAGTAAATCACCTGGACCGGATGGTATACACCCCAGAGTTCTGAAGGAACTAAAAAATGAAATTTCAGACCTATTAGTAAAAATTTGTAACTTATCATTAAAATCATCCATTGTACCTGAAGACTGGAGGATAGCAAATGTAACCCCAATATTTAAAAAGGGCTCCAGGGGCGATCCGGGAAACTACAGACCGGTTAGCCTGACTTCAGTGCCAGGAAAAATAGTGGAAAGTGTTATAAACATCAAAATCACAGAACATATAGAAAGACATGGTTTAATGGAACAAAGTCAGCATGGCTTTACCCAGGGCAAGTCTTGCCTCACAATCTGCTTCACTTTTTTGAAGGAGTTAATAAACATGTGGATAAAGGTGAACCGGTAGATATAGTATACTTGGATTTTCAGAAGGCATTTGACAAAGTTCCTCATGAGAGGCTTCGAGGAAAAGTAAAAAGTCATGGGATAGGTGGCGATGTCCTTTCGTGGATTGCAAACTGGCTAAAAGACAGGAAACAGAGAGTAGGATTAAATGGGCAATTTTCTCAGTGGAAGGGAGTGGACAGTGGAGTGCCTCAGGGATCTGTATTGGGACCCTTACTGTTCAATATATTTATAAATGATCTGGAAAGAAATACGACGAGCGAGATAATCAAATTTGCAGATGACACAAAATTGTGCAGAGTAGTTAAATCACAAGCAGATTGTGATAAATTGCAGGAAGACCTTGTGAGACTGGAAAATTGGGCATCCAAATGGCAGATGAAATTTAATGTGGATAAGTGCAAGGTGATGCATATAGGGAAAAATAACCCATGCTATAATTACACGATGTTGGGTTCCATATTAGGTGCTACAACCCAAGAAAGAGATCTAGGTGTCATAGTGGATAACACATTGAAATCGTCGGTTCAGTGTGCTGCGGCAGTCAAAAAAGCAAACAGAATGTTGGGAATTATTAGAAAAGGAATGATGAATAAAATGGAAAATGTCATAATGCCTCTGTATTGCTCCATGGTGAGACCACACCTTGAATACTGTGTACAATTCTGGTCGCCGCATCTCAAAAAAGATATAATTGCGATGGAGAAGGTACAGAGAAGGGCTACCAAAATGATAAGGGGAATGGAACAACTCCCCTATGAGGAAAGACTGAAGAGGTTAGGGCTGTTCAGCTTGGAGAAGAGACGACTGAGGGGGGATATGATAGAGGTGTTTAAAATCATGAGAGGTCTAGAACGGGTAGATGTGAATCGGTTATTTACTCTTTCGGATAGTAGAAGGACTAGGGGACACTCCATGAAGTTAGCATGGGGCACATTTAAAACTAATCGGAGAAAGTTCTTTTTTACTCAACGCACAATTAAACTCTGGAATTTGTTGCCAGAGAATGTGGTTCGTGCAGTTAGTATAGCTGTGTTTAAAAAAGGATTGGATAAGTTCTTGGAGGAGAAGTCCATTACCTGCTATTAAGTTCACTTAGAGAATAGCCACTGCCATTAGCAATGGTTACATGGAATAGACTTAGTTTTTGGGTACTTGCCAGGTTCTTATGGCCTGGATTGGCCTCTGTTGGAAACAGGATGCTGGGCTTGATGGACCCTTGGTCTGACCCAGTATGGCATTTTCTTATGTTCTTATGTTCTTATGTGTGTGTATATGTGCCCTCCTGTGGGAAGCACTGCGAGTGTGTGTATATGTGCCCTCCTGTGGGAAGCACCGCATGTGTATGTGTATATGTGCCCTCCTGTGGAAAGCACTGCGTGTGTGTGTATATGTGCCCTCCTGTGGGAAGCACCGCATGTGTGTGTATATGTGCCCTCCTGTGGGAAGCACCGCATGTGTATGTGTATATATGCCCTCCTGTGGGAAGCACCGCATGTGTATGTGTATATGTGCCCTCCTGTGGGAAGCTCCGCATGTGTATGTGTATATGTGCCCTCCTGTGGGAAGCACTGCGTGTGTGTGTATATGTGCCCTCCTGTGCGAAGCACTGCGTGTGTGTGTATATGTGCCCTCCTGTGAGAAGCACCACACGTGTGTGTATATGTGCCCTCCTGTGGGAAGCACCGCATGTGTGTGTATATGTGCCCTCCTGTGGGAAGCTCTGCATGTGTATGTGTATATGTGCCCTCCTGTGGGAAGCACTGCGTGTGTGTGTATATATGCCCTCCTGTGGGAAGCACCGCATGTGTGTGTATATGTGCCCTCCTGTGGGAAGCTCCGCATGTGTATGTGTATATGTGCCCTCCTGTGGGAAGCACTGCGTGTGTGTGTATATGTGCCCTCCTGTGGGAAGCACTGCATGTGTATGTGTATATGTGCCCTCCTGTGGGAAGCACTGCGTGTGTGTGTATATATGCCCTCCTGTGGGAAGCTCCGCATGTGTATGTGTATATGTGCCCTCCTGTGGGAAGCACCATGTGTGTGTGTGTATACGTGCCCTCCTGTGGGAAGCACTGCGTGTGTGTGTATATGTGCCCTCCCGTGGGAAGCACTGCATGTGTATGTGTATATGTGCCCTCCTGTGGGAAGCACTGCGTGTGTGTGTATATATGCCCTCCTGTGGGAAGCACCGCATGTGTATGTGTATATGTGCCCTCCTGTGGGAAGCACTGCGTGTGTGTGTATATGTGCCCTCCTGTGGGAAGCACCGCATGTGTATGTGTATATGTGCCCTCCTGTGGGAAGCACTGCATGTGTGTGTGTATATGTGCCCTCCTGTGGGAAGCACTGCATGTGTGTGTGTATATGTGCCCTCCTGTGGGAAGCACTGCATGTGTGTGTATATATGCCCTCCTGTGGGAAGCTCCGCATGTGTATGTGTATATGTGGCCTCCTGTGGGAAGCACTGCATGTGTGTGTATATGTGCCCTCCTGTGCGAAGCACTGCGTGTGTGTGTATATGTGCCCTCCTGTGAGAAGCACCACACGTGTGTGTATATGTGCCCTCCTGTGGGATGCACCGCATGTGTGTGTGTATATGTGCCCTCCCTGTGGGAAGCACCACATGTGTGTGTATATGTGCCTGTGTGTGTATATATGTGCCCTCCTGTGGGAAGCACCGTGTGTGTGTGTGTGTATATGTGCCCTCCTGTGGGAAGCACCACATGTGTGTGTGTGTGTATATATGCCCTCCCTGTGGGAAGCACCACGTGTGTGTGTGTATGTGCCCTGCTGTGGGAAGCACCGCATGTGTGTGTGTATATGTGCCTCCCTATGGGAAGTACTGCATGTGTGTGTATATGTGCCCTCCTGTGGGAAGCACCGCACTTGTGTGTATATGTGCCCTCCTTGTGGGAAGCATCATGTGTGTGTGTGTATATGTGCCCTCCTTGGGGAAGTACCGCATGTGTGTGTATATGTGCCCTCCTGTGGGAAGTGTCCTGAGAGAACCGGATAGAGAATGAGGGATCTGTATATCACCCTTTGCAGTAACTTCACTGTGGGATCCAGCGAGACTGAATGTGCCGGTCTGTATTATCTATAGAGAGCTGCACATCCTGTCTGGGATGTCACAATTATCAGTAACAGCGATAGATACGTGCTATAGGCGATCACTAATAAACCTTTACAAAGAACACAGGTTCCGGGGATTCCACTCCTCAGCTTCTCATCTGTGAAATTAATTCCTTAAATATATGCTATGCCTACCTGGATGTAAACTGCGCTCCTCATAGTGTTCTTTAAATGACTTCATCCCACACATACACGCACACACACATGCACACACACACACATACACACACACACACACACACACATACACACACACACACTTTCATAGCTACCAAACATATTGCACCCCATGTGCTTGCCAAATGGCCATCTCTAGATAAAAGGAACAATATGAAAAATATGGGGAATATATTTTTGTCAGTGGCATAATTCGGGGACATACCTGTCTGAGATATGTCCATATACTTCTGTCACACTCTTCCATATTTTCACCATATGTGCAATACTCGGATTCCCAGAAGAATCCTTCTAATCAATATGGATGGCTGAGAGAATGTTAGCAATAAAGAAAGATCCATTCCCTGAGTATACGGTCTCTCCATCTGGAGCCAGCACACCCCAAGCCCCACCTCAAACCAACCTAGATTCCCAATAACATCCAAGAACATGTAAATGAAATGTTCTGCTGTTTGCAACTTACCTGAGTGCAACTATAAGAGCTGCTGCTGTTTGACTATTATTAGAGGTCAACAAAAGGAAAGGCAGATAAGATTAAGAATGTCCCAAAGAGAAGCTGCAAATCTTTCAAAATAAATGTAATAAATGTACAAAAAATATCACAGACCATGTGAAAAAGGCAAACTGCTTCAAAATCTTTTAAAGGATGAACATTTCTTGCCCTTTTTGCTTAAATAGGTCAGTTACCCCGTGAAATAATTCTTACAAAACATGGTTTGTGTTAGGAGTCACATTTATTAAATGTATTTTGAAGCTATTTATGGCTTACCTTTTATTTTCATTAGGAAGTAATTCCGGCTCTGTGCAGGTTACCCCCATGCCTTCTGTTAAGGGGAGTAACTGCCGCTCCATGCAAGTTACCCCCAGGCCTTCCGTTAAGGGTAGTAACTGCCGCTCCATGCAGGTTACCCCCATGCCATCTGTTAAAGGGAGTAACTGCCGCTCCATGCAGGTTACCCCCATGCCTTCTGTTAAGGGTAGTAACTGCCGCTCCATGCAGGTTACCCCCATGCCTTCTGTTAAGGGTAGTAACTGCCGTTCCGTGCAGGTTACCCCCGTGCCTTCTGTTAAGGGTAGTAACTGCCACTCCATGCAGGTTACCCCCATGCCTTCTGTTAAGGGTAGTAACTGCCGCTCCATGCAGGTTACCCCAATGCCTTCTGTTAAGGGTATTAACTGCCGCTCCATGCAGGTCACCCCCATGCCTTCTGTTAAGGGTAGTAACTGCTGCTCCGTGCAGTTTACCCCCATGATTTCTGTTAAGGGTAGTAACTGCCACTCCATGCAGGTTACACCATTGCCTTCTGTTAAGGGTAGTAACTGCCACTCCAAGCAGGTTACCCCCATGCCTTCTGTTAAGGGTAGTAACTGCCGTTCCATGCAGGTTACCCCCATGCCTTCTGTTAAGGGTAGTAACTGCCACTTCAAGCAGGTTACCCCCAGGCCTTCTGTTAAGGGTAGTAACTGCCATTCCATGCAGGTTACCCCCATGCCTTCTGTTAAGGGTAGTAACTGCTGCTCTGTCCAGGTTACCCCAAAGCCTTCTGTTAAGGGTATTAACTGCCGCTCCATGCAGGTTACCCCCATGCCTTCTGTTAAGGGTAGTAACTGCCGCTCCATGCAGGTTACCCCATGCCTTATGTTAAGGATAGTAACTGCCACTCCATGCAGGTTACCCCATGCCTTCTGTTAAGGGTAGTAACTGCCGCTCCATGCAGGTTACACCATTGCCTTCTGTTAAGGGTAGTAACTGCCGCTCCATGCAGGTTACACCATTGCCTTCTGTTAAGGGTAGTAACTGCCGCTCCATGCAGGTTTCACCATTGCCTTCTGTTAAGGGTAGTAACTGCCACTCTGTGCAGCTTACCCCATGCCTTCTGTTAAAGGTAGTAACTGCTGCTCCGTGCAGCTTACCCCATGCCTTCTGTTAAAGGTAGTAACTGCTGCTCCGTGCAGGTTACCCCCATGCCTTCTGTTAAGGGTATTAACTGCCACTCTGTGCAGGTTACCCCCATGCCTTCTGTTTAGGTTAGTAACTGCCACTCTGTGCAGGTTACCCCCATGCCTTCTGTTAAGGGTAGTAATTGTCGCTCTATGCAGGTTACCCCCATTTATTCTGTTAAGGGTAGTAACTGCCTCTCCATGCAGGTTACCCCCATGCCTTCTGTTAAGGGTATTAACTGCCACTCTGTGCAGGTTACCCCCATGCCTTCTGTTTAGGTTACTAACTGCCACTCTGTGCAGGTTACCCCCATTTATTCTGTTCAGGATAGTAACTGATACTCCATGCAGGTTACCCCCATGCCATCTGTTAAGGATAGTAACAGCTGCTCCATGCAGTTTACCCCTATTCATTCTGTTAAGGGTAGTAATTGCAGCTCTATGCAGGTTACCCCCATTCTTTCTGTTAAGGGTTGTAACTGCTGCTCCATGCAAGATACCCCCATGCCTTAAGGTTAGTAACTGCTGCTCCATGCAGGTTACACCCATTCCTTCTGTTAAGGGGAGTAACTGCCACTCCATACAGATTACCCCAAGCCTTCTGTTAAGGATAGTAATGGCCACTCAATGCAGGTTAACCCCATGCCTTCTGTTAAGGGTAGTAACTGCCGCTGCATGCAGGTTACACCCATGCCTTCTGTTAAGGGTAGTAACTGCCACTACATGCAGGTTACCCCCATGCCTTTTGTTAAGGGTAGTAACTGCTGTTCCATGCAGGTTACCCCCATGCCTTCTGTTAAGGGTAGTAACTGCTGCTCCATGCAGGTTACCCCCATTCCTTCTGTTAAGGCTAGTAATGCCCACTCCATGCAGGTTACCCCATACCTTCTGTAAAGGGCAGTAACTACCGCTCCATGCAGGTTACCCTCATGCCTTCTGTTATGGGTAGTAACTGCCCCTTCATGTAAATTACCCCCATTCCTTCTGTTAAGGGTAATAACTGCCGCTCTGTGCAGGTTACCCCCATGTTTCTGTCCTGCGTAGTAACTGCTGCTCCATGCAGGTTACCCCATGCCTTCTGTTAAGGATAGTACCTGCTGCTCCATGCAGGTTACTCCCATTCCTTCTGTTAAAGTTAGTAACTGCCGCACCATGCAGGTTATCCCCATGCCTTCTGTTAAGGGGAGTAACTGCTGCTCCATGCAGGTTACCCCCATGCCTTCTGTTAAGGGTAGTAACTGCCGCTCCATGCAGGTTACCCCCATGCCTTCTGTTAAGGGTAGTAACTGCCACTCCATGCAGGTTACCCCCATGCTTTCTGTTAAGGGTAGTAACTGCCGCTCCGTGCAGGTTACCCCCATGCCTTCTGTTAAGGGTAGTAACTGCCGCTCCTTGCAGGATTCCCCCATGCCTTCTGTTAAGGGTAGTAACTGCCGCTCCATGCAGGTTACGCCCGTGCCTTCTGTTAAGAGAAGTAACTTCCACTCCATGCAGGTTACCCCCATGCCTTCTGTTAAGGGTAGTAACTGCCGCTCCTTGCAGGATTCCCCCATGCCTTCTGTTAAGGGTAGTAACTGCCGCTCCATGCAGGTTACCCCCGTGCCTTCTGTTAAGGGAAGTAACTGCCACTCCATGCAGGTTACCCCCATGCCTTCTGTTAAGGGTAGTAACTGCCGCTCCCTGCAGGTTACCCCCATGTCTTCTGTTAAGGGTAGTAACTGCCGCTCCATGCAGGTTACCCCCATGTCTTCTGTTAAGGGTAGTAACTGCCGCTCCATGCAGTTTACCCCCATGCCTTCTGTTAAGGGCAGTAACTGCCACTCCATGCAGATTACCCCAAGCCTTCTGTTAAGGATAGTAATGGCCACTCCATGCAGGTTAACCCCATGCCTTCTGTTAAGGGTAGTAACTGCTGCTGCATGCAGGTTACCCCCATGCCTTCTGTTAAGGGTAGTAACTGCTACTACATGCAGGTTACCCCCATGCCTTCTGTTAAGGGTGTAACTGCTGCTCCATGCAGGTTACCCCCATTCCTTCTGTTAAGACTAGTAATGCCCACTCCATGCAGGTTACCCCATACCTTCTGTTAAGGGCAGTAACTACCGCTCCATGCATGTTACCCTCATGCCTTCTGTTATGGGTAGTAACTGCCCCTACATGTAGATTACCCCCATTCCTTCTGTTAAGGGTAATAACTGCCGCTCTGTGCAGGTTACCCCCATGCCTTCTGTTAAGGGTAGTAACTGCCGCTCCTTGCAGGATTCCCCCATGCCTTCTGTTAAGGGTAGTAACTGCTGCTCCATGCAGGTTACCCCATGCCTTCTGTTAAGTGTAGTAACTGCCGCTCCATGCAGGTTACCGCCATGCCTTCTGTTAAGGGTAGTAACTGCTGCTCCATGCAGGTTACCCCCATGCCTTCTGTTAAGGGTAGTAAGTGCTGCTCCCTGCAGGTTTCCCCCATGCCTTCTGTTAAGGGTAGTAACTGCAGCTCCATGCAGGTTACCCCCATGCCTTCTGTTAAGGGTAGTAACTGCCGCTTCATGTAGGTTACCCCCATTCCTTCTGTTAAGGGTAATAACTGCCACTTTGTGCAGTTTACCCCCATGTTTCTGTTAAGGGTAGTAACTGCCGCTCCATGCAGGTTACCCCCATGCCTTCTTTTAAGGGTAGTAACTGCAGCTCCAAGCAGGTTACCCCCATGCCTTCTGTTAAGGGTAGTAACTGCAGCTCCATGCAGGATACGCCCATGACTTCTGTTAAGGGTAGTAACTGCCACTCCATGCAGGTTACCCCATGCCTTCTATTAAGGGTAGTAACTGCAGCTCCGTGCAGGTTACCCCCATGCCTTCTGTTAAGGGTAGTAACTGCCGCTCCTTGCAGGTTACCCCCATGCCTTCTGTTAAGGGCAGTAACTGCTGCTCCATGCAGGTTACCGCCATGCCTTCTGTTAAGGGTAGTAACTGCTGCTCAATGCAGGTTACCCCCATGCCTTCTGTTAAGGGTAGTAACTTCTGCTCCATGCAGGTTACCCCCATGCCTTCTGTTAAGGGTAGTAACTGCAGCTCCATGCAGGTTACCCCCATGCCTTCTGTTAAGGGTAGTAATTGCAGCTCCATGCAGGTTACCCCCATGCATTCTATTAAGGGTAGTAACCGCAGCTCTGTGCAGGTTACCCCCATGCCTTCTGTTAAGGGTAGTAACTGCCGCTCCTTGCAGGATTCCCCCATGCCTTCTGTTAAGGGTAGTAACTGCCGCTCCATGCAGGTTACCCCCATGCCTTCTGTTAAGGGAAGTAACTGCCACTCCATGCAGGTTACCCCCATGCCTTCTGTTAAGGGTAGTAACTGCCGCTCCTTGCAGGATTCCCCCATGCCTTCTGTTAAGGGTAGTAACTGCCGCTCCATGCAGGTTACCCCCGTGCCTTCTGTTAAGGGAAGTAACTGCCACTCCATGCAGGTTACCCCCATGCCTTCTTTTAAGGGTAGTAACTGCCGCTCCCTGCAGGTTACCCCCATGCCTTCTGTTAAGGGTAGTAACTGCCGCTCCATGTAGGTTACCCCCATGTCTTCTGTTAAGGGTAGTAACTGCCGCTCCATGCAGTTTACCCCATGCCTTCTGTTAAGGGCAGTAACTGCCACTCCATGCAGGTTACCCCATGCCTTCTGTTAAGGGGAGTAACTGCCGCTCCATACAGGTTACCCCTTGCCTTCTGTTAACGATATTAATATTAAAAATCAAAAGCAAGCAACTGTCAAACCCATACCAAAACTACTGCTAGCAACATTTTTACAGAGTGAGCAGCCTTCCTGATAATACATATAATGCTGTGAGATGAACATGCTTCGCTTTTGGAGTTTGCTATGGAAGCAGTCCTGCAAGCTTATTTTTTTGTACTTACTTAATTATTTTCATATGTAGCTTCACAGATTAAAATTCACTTGAAGCGATGTACAACATAATGCATATGACAATGCTTTTTCCCTAATGTCTGCACATCAGTACCCTCGACCGTAAAAGTCAGGGCGAGTGTTGGTTGTCGACGGAATCCACTTCCTCCTCTCCACACCCAGGCACCCACCATGGAAGTGGAGAGCAATGCTGCAGTTGCTATCAAAATCATGTATCCTAATTGATTAATCCTCATGTGTCAACATCTTGTAAGCTAATTGGTTAAGGGTAATAATCCCTATGCCTTTTGTAAGGGGTAGTAGTTGCTGCCCTCTACAAGTTACCCCACCATACTCCCTTTTCTTAATTTCTAACTCCAGCTTTTAGAAATCTGCAGTTTTTTATCCCATTGCGATGGAGAAGGTACAGAGAAGGGCTACCAAAATGATAAGGGGAATGGAACAGCTCCCCTATGAGGAAAGACTAAAGAGGTTAGGACTTTTCAGCTTGGAGAAGAGACGACTGAGGGGGGATATGATAGAGGTGTTTAAAATCATGAGAGGTCTAGAACGGGTAGATGTGAATCGGTTATTTACTCTTTCGGATGGTAGAAAGACTAGGGGACACTCCATGAAGTTAGCATGGGGCACATTTAAAACTAATCGGAGAAAGTTCTTTTTTACTCAACGCACAATTAAACTCTGGAATTTGTTGCCAGAGGATGTGGTTAGTGCAGTTAGTATAGCTGTGTTTAAAAAAGGATTGGATAAGTTCTTGGAGGAGAAGTCCATTACCTGCTATTAAGTTCACTTAGAGAATAGCCACTGCCATTAGCAATGGTAACATGGAATAGACTTAGTGTTTGGGTACTTGCCAGGTTCTTGTGGCCTGGATTGGCCACTGTTGGAAACAGGATGCTGGGCTTGATGGACCCTTGGTCTGACCCAGTATGGCATTTTCTTATGTTCTTATGTTCTTATTCCTTTTTGAATTCATTTAGGGGTAGATTTTATAAAAGAACGCACGTGCGTCCATGTGTGCGTGCTACCTGGGGCGCACACATGGCTGCACAATTTTATATCATGTGTGTGCCGGTGCGCGCATGTTATAAAATTACGGGTGGCGCGCACAAGGAGGGGCATACATAAGCAAAAATCATGCCGCGACGCATCCACTGGCTTCCCCAGTTCCCTACCCCCTACCTTAACCCCGTTCCCCTTCCCCTATCCTACCCAGCCCCCTATCCCTACCCTGGGTACCCCTAATTTATTTTTATTACCTTTTGCTCCTCCAAAGGAACAGTAGCAAGTTCCGCACGCCGGCAGGGTGCCGTCACGCGATCCCCTGGCAAAACAGCGAGTGGCTGCTGTACCGGGTGCCTCTATTCCCTCCCCACCCCTCCAAACTGGACCTGTGCCAAGACCCGGCCCTTGTGCACATTACAGGAGTTATGCACACGGCCGAGCCCCTTTTAAAATGCATGCAGTGCACACATGGCACGGCCACACGCATAACCCCTGGCCATTACAAATCGGGCCGTTACTGTTATGATTTTGTTGTAAATTGCTTTGAGAGATGTAATCAGTAATATGATTAATAAATATTTTTATAATAAAATAAATGAATTAAAAGTTATTATGCCATCGTACTAAATATTCACCCGGACGCTGCCGAGGGGAGAAGACGACTTGGAGCGGTGCAGGGCCTGCGCGGTCGGCGCCGGAGACCCGCCGGGGTAAGGCCTACTTAATTCACACTTACCCACGACCGCCTCCGACCCCGACCACGAGGCAGCCCCTGCCTTCCTCCGGGAAGCGCTGACGTCATCGGCCGACCTTCCTCCGCCTCCGAGGGACACGCTGCCGACGCACAGCCAATCAGGGGACAGCCCTGATTGGCCTTTAAACCCGAGAGACGCCCGGACTGAGCCCCTTTCACCCGGACGCTGCCGAGGGGAGAAGACGACTTGGAGCGGTGCAGGGCCTGCGCGGTCGGCGCCGGAGACCCGCCGGGGTAAGGCCTACTTAATTCACACTTACCCACGACCGCCTCCGACCCCGACCACGAGGCAGCCCCTGCCTTCCTCCGGGAAGCGCTGACGTCATCGGCCGACCTTCCTCCGCCTCCGAGGGACACGCTGCCGACGCACAGCCAATCAGGGGACAGCCCTGATTGGCCTTTAAACCCGAGAGACGCCCGGACTGAGCCCCTTTCACCCGGACGCTGCCGAGGGGAGAAGACGACTTGGAGCGGTGCAGGGCCTGCGCGGTCGGCGCCGGAGACCCGCCGGGGTAAGGCCTACTTAATTCACACTTACCCACGACCGCCTCCGACCCCGACCACGAGGCAGCCCCTGCCTTCCTCCGGGAAGCGCTGACGTCATCGGCCGACCTTCCTCCGCCTCCGAGGGACACGCTGCCGACGCACAGCCAATCAGGGGACAGCCCTGATTAACCCTCTAATTATAAATATAGCAGTCTTCCAGGCGCCGCGCGCCAAGCGTCGCGCGCCGAAGGAGCACGCCAAAGGAGCCTGCTCCTTTGTGCGCTCCCTTTGTGTACTCCCGTATGCTCCTCTGTCTTCAATGTTCCTCCCCTACAACCCCCCCCCACAGCCCTCAACAACTACCAGCCCCATTATATGCTCCCCAACACTCAACATATGAATCTCTGAAAAGTAATCATCCAACTCCCAAACAACCTAACACCCCCTACCACCATTCACTCCCCACTCAGCAACCAAGCAACAACCTTCTCACACAAAACTCACACAATGGCCTCAGCCCAATACATCCCCAAACTAACCCATCGCCACAACAACCACCACCCTCCTAAATCCACACCCACCACTAGACGTCTCACCAAAATTCACCCCAACCCTAACATACCCTATACCACAATCACACTCATTACTCTACTCCTCATTAATGCACAGTCAATCACCAAAAAAATCCCAATCATCCATGACATACTCACAGATGACCAACCAGACATATTCTGTATAACCGAATCTTGGCTGAAACATTCTGACACAGTCCTACTCAATCAACTGCCCAAAAACACATACAATATTTTCTCCATACCCAGAAACAAAAGAAAGGGAGGTGGCCTACTATTCCTAGCTCACAAAAAACTTAAATTCTCTTCCCACTCCCTAAACTTACCACCCCCTATCGAGACCAACCTATTCAAATCAAAACATCTCCAAATTCTCCTCCTATATGCACCTCCTGGTTGCCTACAGCACAACCTTTCCCCCCTGATTGAATCCATCACAACCCACATAAACTTACAAGAACCAGCTATAATACTAGGAGACTTTAACCTCCACATCGACACCCACCCTCCATCCCCCACAAGCGAACTGCTCCTATCCACCATGTCTGCCATCGGATTCACCCAAATCATCAACTCACCCACCCAAAAATCAGGACACACCCTGGACTTAATATTCATAAACAACAAAATATCTGCAACTGAACCACCATCTACAACCCCCACCCCATGGTCTGATCACAGCCTCATCCAAGCCAAGCTTCAACTCCAATCAATCCCACTACAAACAAACAACCGAATCATCGAATTCACCAAACCATGCTCCAGTGAAGACATCGCCAAACTGTTACCTGAGGCACTAAAAACAATCAACTTAAATGACGCCAACACAGCCACAAACTCCTGGATATCTATCAACGCAGACATAGCCAATACATTATGCCCCATGATAAAAAAGGAAATAAAACAATCCACAAAGCAAAGAGCACCTTGGTACACCCCAGAACTGAAAACCTCAAAGCGAACACTGAGACAGACTGAGAAACAGTGGAGACGAACCCCCACCTCAAACCTGAAAGACAAATACAGAACACTACTACACAACTATACAACTGACCTTAACACAGCAAAGCGTAATTTCCACACATCAAGAATTCACGATTACCAATTTAACCCAAGGACCCTCTTCGCCTATGTCAAAGACCTTACCAACCCCATCCAAAATGACAATACGCCAAACCCCAGCAACATCTCCAGTGAAAAACTAGCACATTTCTTCAAGGATAAAGTCAACAACATCATTGCCAAGATTCCGCAAACCCACAATGACTTAATTGACACCCCCCCTCCTATCCACTCATGGTCACAATTCACTCCTGTTGCTACCACAGAAATTGAACCTATCATCAGAAAAACCAACCCTGCATCCCATCCCTTAGACCCCATCCCCATCAAAACCCTAAAACTCATCAGAGAGATTATTGTCAAACCAATAACCTACATCATCAACCTATCCCTAGAACAAGGAATCTTCCCAGAAAAACTCAAAAACGCCATCATCAAACCAATCATCAAAAAGCCTCAACTCGACAAATCCGACCCAGCAAACTACAGACCAGTCTCCAACCTCCCATTCCTAGCAAAAATCATCGAAAAAACAGTCAACAATCAACTCACAGACCACCTTGAAACCTTTAATGTTCTTCAGCCTGCACAACATGGTTTCAGAAAACTCTTCAGCACTGAAACCCTCCTCCTCTCCCTCACCGATACCATCCTCAAAGGCCGCGACAAAGGCAAATCGTTCCTCCTGATACTTCTTGATATATCAGCCGCCTTCGACACCATCAATCACAGAACACTCCTCACCAGACTTAAAGAAATTGGTCTCCAAGACACCACAATCAAGTGGTTCAAATCCTACCTCTCAAACAGATCTTACATCGTCAAGATGAACTCATCTGAATCCTCACAAGTGCCCCTCACTCATGGAGTCCCACAAGGTTCTTCCCTATCATCAACCCTCTTCAACATATATCTCATCCCACTATGCAAATACCTATCAGAGGCAAACCTCACCTACTTTGTCTATGCAGACGACATACAAATATTACTCCCCATAAACAACTCCATTCAACTCACTATGGAAAAATGGAACAAACTCAGCTCAAACTTATCCCATTTACTATCTCAATTATCACTATGTCTCAACCAAGCCAAAACAGAAATCATTCACATCCACGATGACCATCCCTCCTATCCACTCAAGTGCACCCCCTCTGACCACCCAGGAAACTCAATCAACCCGGGAGTGCCACAAATCTCACAAACCTCACTCACGCCGTCCACAAGAAACCTAGGCGTAACAATTGACAGCCAACTCAACTTTAAACGACACATCTCCAATACAATCAAAGATGGATTCTTCAAACTGCAGACATTAAAAAAACTCAAACCCCTTCTCCAAGAGCACGATTTCAGAACAGTCCTCCAATCAATTATCTTGTCAAGACTCGACTACTGCAACTCCCTCCTCCTCGGACTACCAGAAATACACATCAAACCCCTCCAAGTTCTACAGAACGCTGCCGCCAGAATCATCTCTAACAACAAAAAATCCCCTCACATCACACCCACGCTCAAAGAACTCCACTGGCTACCCATTACACAAAGAATCCAGTATAAAACCCTCACCCTCATGCACAAAAAAATAAACAACAACAAAATGGACTGGCTAAACAACGGAATACAACCTTACCCTACTCAAAGAACTCTCAGATCCACCAACACTGGACTCCTAGCCGTCCCCAATCTCAAAGCTGCACACCTCAACGTCACCCGCAAACGAGCCATAACAATAGCGGGCCCCACCTTATGGAACACCCTCCCCACCTGTCTCAGAAACGAACCTTCACTGCAAGTCTTCAAAAAACACCTCAAAACATGGCTATTTTTAAAAGCTTTCCCACCCGACACATAACCCGCCCAATTCACACCATCCACTCCATGCCCCCTCCACAAGCATCTCGCCCCACACCTTTCCCTCCCTACACAAGCATCTCCCACCACCCTTTCCCTCCCTATCACTACTTCCTCCCACTCATCCCTTCCTCTCCCCTACCCCCTCTACACTCCCTGCTCTCCTTACCATAATTTATCCTCATCAACAAGCCAGTTATGTATATATGTTATATATTATAGTCTAATGTTCCATGTACTCCTGTTAGTTCTGTTACAACTTGTTATATTTATTACCATGTTATAATGTAAAATATTCTTGTTATACTTATTACCATGTTATAATGTAAAATATTCTTACATCTATTTAATACCATGTTATAATGTAAAATAGGGCTGTTACCACCCTATTCCTTTAGTTATCTGGAAACCGATGTGATATCTCGATCGAATGTCGGTATACAAAAGAAATAAATAAATAAATAAATAAAATAAATAAATAAATAAATAAATATGAAGGGGGAATATAGTGGTGCTTTAGAAAGGTTTTTCTGTGAAGCCAAACTAGTTAAGTAGAAAAGTCATTATCGCACGGTGAAATTGCTATAATCAGACTTGAAAAAACTTTATTCTAGGTTGTTGCATGCCAGAATATGCTAAAATTCTAGAATGTAGGCCTAAAATAAAAAGTAAAGTTTAACATGAAGTGTTGTTCCTCCCTTCTGAGCTCAATTTACAGGAAATCTCATGACTTATAAGATTTCAACTCATTAACATATATGAGATAAAATAATAATTCCAAGCAATTAAATGTTATGTAAACAAACAAACTAGTTCATTGGTGTGTAAATTGGAGGTGGTAATCTATTTAATTTGCTGTGTGAACAATGCTCTAAGAGACTTCTTCTGAATTGCTTTGCACTCTCCTGGAATAATCCTTACTTTATCTAAAGAAGATGTTTCTTCAAGCTGCTGGTATTTAAATGTTTATTTATGGACCATAACACAGTGACCAGAAGTGCACCCAGTATTACAGGTGTAGTCTCATCATGGAGCGATACCAAGGTATTATGACATTCTACATTTTGGGGCAGATTTTAAAACCTGCGCGCGGGCGCAGATTTGTTCACGCAACCCATCGCAACAAATATATGCCCGATTTTATAACGTGCGCGCACAGCCGCGCACATTATAAAATCCAGGGTCAGCGCGTGCAAGGGGGTGCACAATTGCGCAACTTGTGTGCGCCGAGCTGTGCAGCCTGCCTCCGTTCCCTCCGAGGCCGCTCCAATTTCGGAGTGGCCTCAGAGGGAACTTTCCTTCCGCTCCCCCGCACCTTCCCCTACCTAACCCACCCCCCAGCCCTACCTAGAACCCCCCTTACCTTTGTCGAAGAAGTTACTCACGCCGACCGATGGCCGGCCTGCGATCCCGGGCACAGCGGCAAATGACCACTGTGCCTGGAGGCTCAGACCACGCCCCGCCCCTTTCTGCAAGCCCCGGGACATGTGCATCCCGGGGGCGTGCGCAGGGTTTTTTTTTTAAGGGTTACGCGCATAACTTACGCGCGTAACCCTTTTAAAATCCGCCCCTTTATTCTCCATTCTTTTCCTAATAATTTCTAACATTTTGTTGGTTTGTTTTTTTGACTGCTGCCACAAGATTTCAAATTGTGATCCACTATAACACTCACGTCCTTTTCTGGGAGCTGACACTTAATATGGAACTTAACATCCTGTAACGACAATTACATAAGAGCATACATAAGAACATAGGATATGCCATACTGAGTTAGACCAAGGGCCGTATTTTAAAAGGGTTACGCACACCAGGCCTATGTGAAAAAGACCTGGGACACGTGTAAGTCCTGGGGTTTGCAGAAAGGGGAGGGGAGGGGCATGAGCGGGGCCAGAGGCCTCCAACAGAGCGGCCATTGCCGCTCTGTCGGAGGATCACGTGCCAGCAGGCTGCCGGCGCATGCAACTGGCGCCTGCCCAGAGGCAGGCGCAAAAGGTAAGATAAACATTTTGGGGGTTGTTAGTGTAGGGATGGGGGGGAGAAAGGTAAGGGGAAGGGGTGGGAAGATCAGGTTGGGGAAAGGGAACAAGGGAAGGCAGCACTGCTCGCCGCGTGCAAGGTGCACAATTGTGCACCTTGCATGCGGCGATCCCTGATTTTTTAACTTGTGTGCGTATATATAAAAATAGAAGTACAAATAAAGCTACTTTAAAATGTCTGTATGCAAATGACTTGATTGAAAAATAAGACTGAAGAGTTAGAATGTATGGTGCTAAAGGAAGATACAGACATAATAGGAATCTTGGTGGTGGGGAGGCACTATGGGCCAGATTTTAAGAGGTACGCATGGGCGTATTTGTGCGCCCAACCCAGCGTTCACAAATGTACATCTGAGCATATGTTATAAAATCCGGGGTCGGCGCACGTAAGGGGGTGCAAACTTGTGCACCTTGCACGCGCCGAGCCCTAGTGGAGCCCCGATGGCTTTCCCCATTCCCTCCGAGGTCACTCTGAAATCGGAGCGGCCTCGGAGGGAACTTACCTTCCACACCCCACCTTCCCCTCCCTTCCCCTACCCAACCCGCCCCCAGCCCTACCTAAAACCCCCTCACCTTTGTTTTACAAGTTGCGCCTGCCTCTGGGCAGGCGTTGGTTGCGCCCGGTATGTGATCCCCCAGCCTAGCGGCCCCACAAAGGCCTCTGGCCATGTCCTTGCCCCACCCAGACCATCCACACCCTTTTTTCAAGCCCTGGGACATATGTGCATCCCGGGGCTTGCGCACCTCGCTGGGCCTATGCAAAATAGGCTCAGTGCGCGTAACCCCCCTGTGTGTGTAAATCCAGCTGGATTTACGCGCTTAGGGCTTTAAAAATCTGCCCCTATATGTTAAGGATGGTATAGAGGCAAGTAGTATAAAAGATTTGCAGGAGACAAACTGCACTCTGGAATCCTTGTGGATAGAAATTCCAAGGGTCAAAGGGAGGAGTATAGTAGTGGGGATATTTTAACACCTGCCTGGCCAGGGTGAGGAACAATGCTAACAGAAATTAGACTGGCTAATAAGATAGGCATCAGAATAAAAATGGGAGACTTCAGTTACCCCAGTATTGACTGGGTTAATGTCAGTTAATGTTAATGTTAATGTTAGTATCTCTAGATATTTCACCATTACAACAAAATTCAGTAAAACAATATTCACATAAAATTGAAATAAAACACTCAAATGAAAAACACGTCTTTAACTAAAAGCTTCCTTTAAAAATATTCCACTAAGGAAAGCTACTGCTGTAGCATTTAGTGTCACCGTAAAGAAAAGAACAAATGGTAGAATCATAGGGGTAGATTTTAAAAAGCCTACACACGTAAATCCATTGGATTTACGTGTGTAGGTGGGGTTCCACGTGCCGGGCCTATGTGAGAAAGGCCTGGCGATGCGCGTAAAGCCCTGGGACGCGTGCATGTCATGGAACTTCGGAAAGGGGCGGGGAGGGGGCAGGGTGGGGCAAGAGGCCTCCGGCCCAGAGGCAGGCGCAACAGGTAAAATAAAGGTTGGGTTTTAGGATAGGGCTAGGGGGGCGGGAGGGTTAGGGGAAGGGGAAGGGAGGTCAGGTTAGGGGCGGCCTGGGAGGGAGTGAGGGAAGGCCGCGGGCGTCGGCACACGCAAGTTGCACAATAGTGCACCCCCTTGTACGTGCTGACCCCGGATTTTATAACATGTGCTCACCTGCGCGCTCATGTTAAAAAAATCGGGCATCCGTGTACGCGCGCTGGCTAGCGTGCGCACATGGACGCGAGTGCGCAACCTTTTAAAATAATCTACCCCTTACTGTGCAGATTCACCTGACAGTGAATAACTCTACTAAGAACTTTTAACTTAACGCTTCAAAAATTTTATACAGACTATTACTGGCCAAGGGAAATGTGTATGCATAATACAAACACAAAAGAAATCAAAAGTATAACTGAGATTTCAAAGAAGCAGTTTGCAACATTACCTTCAGGCTTGATGTTATCCTTGTTATTAGTAAATAAAAGATAAATACACTTAATGATTTATTAGAAGATTACAAACCCACTAATTGTTTATTTATTTATTTGAAATCTTTTCTATACTGGCGTTGAGCGGGCGCCATCACAACGGTTCACAAAAAGGCACAAAAACTATATGTTGAGTAAAGTGTCTGGAATTCTAACTCTTAAACAGGTTCCATCCAAAATACTGTAACATTATATCATAATAAGTACTATTTGAGTGTTATAAGTCAAGTCTAGTTTTTCTAACTCTGCTAAAAGTTTGGTGTTATTTAACTTTAGTTCTTTGTTGTTTAAGATAAAGGAAGAAATTAGAATATAGGAGAGAAGACACACTTTAAGAAGGAAGGAGTGTGTTTGTGTGGGTGTTTGCTTGACCGCACCTAACAGTTCCCTGGGTTCTACTCTTGATTCTCTTTGTGGTTTGCTTGCTTAAATAGCCATGCTTTTAAATTCTTTCTGAATGTTTTGATGTCTGATTTCTAAAGGCATGGTGTTCCATATTATCGGTCCTGCTAGGGATAGGGCCCTGTCCCTTACTTGTGTTAATCTGGCTGTTTTGACTGAGGGAATCGTTAGCAGTGCTTTGTTTGCTGATCTCAGGTTTCTGTGGAGGGTATATACGCGGAGGGCTGTGTTCAGCCACTCTGCTTTTTCGTCGTGTATTAATTTATGAATGGTGCATAAAGTCTTGTATTGTATTTTTTGTTCAATGGGTAACCAGTGTAGTTCTATTAAGGTTTCGGTGATATGGTCTCTTTTACTTTTCCCAGTTAAAATTCTTGCCGCTGTGTTCGTAGTATCTGTAATGGTCTTATTGTGGTGTACGGCAGGCCCATTGTTGCATTACTGAAACTTGGTTAAAAACAAATGATACGGTTTTGGTTAACTAATTACTCATCAGTTTTGGTTTTGGTTAACTAATTTTAACAGTTTAATGTTTTTGGTTTTAATTTTTAAGGTTAATAGTTTTGGTTTTGGTTAACTAATTACTCATCAGTGTTATTTCGATACCAAGAATAAGGTGTGAAGGAGGAAGACTGATGATAATCTCAAAAATAGGACCTAAAGTTTACATACTTCAAACCATCGATGGTGCCAGCAGGCTGGAAACTACAGGCCAGTTAGCTTCACCTCGATGGTAGGAAAGGTAATGGAGACTCTGCTGAAGGAAAGGATCATGAACTATCTACAGTCAGGAGGATTGCTGGACCCGAGGCAGCAGGGATTCACCAGGGGAAGATCCTGTCAGACACATCTGATTGATTTTTTTTATTGGGAGACTAAAGAATTGGATCGAGGAAGAGCACTCGATGTGATTTACCTGGATTTCAGCAAAGCTTTTGATACAATCCTATTTAGGAGGCCTGTGAATAAAATGAGAAGCTTGGGAGTGAGCGCCAAGGTGGTGGCGGGGATTACAAACTGGCTGATGGACAGTAGACAATACAATGTGTGATGGTAAATGGAACTTACTCTGAAGAGAGAGCGGGGTTAAGTGGTGTACCGCAGGGATCGGTGTTGGGACCGGTCCTGTTCCTTATCATGGTCAGCGACATTGCGGATGGGATAGAAGGTAAGGTTTATCTTTTTGTGGGTGATATTAAGATCTGCAACAGAGTGATTATGCCAGAAGGAGTAGAGATAATGAGACGTGACTTAAAAAAGCTTAAACATAGGTCAAAGATATGGCAGCTGGGATTCAGTGCCAAGAAGTGCAGACTCATGCATCTGGGTTGTGGTAATCCAAAAGAATTTATGTGATGGGGGGTGAAGGGCTGTTGTGCACAGAACAAAAGAGGGACCTTGGGGAGGAGAGGATCACCTTGCTGGTGGCTGAAAGGAATCAGTAAGTTTTGCTTGGGAAATTTTCATTTTTAAAAGTATTGGGGAGAAGTTAACTTTTGGGGAATATTATTTAGTGTGTTTGTGTGTTTTGAACTTTTAATAGTCAGTAAGGCAGCGAGCGAATAAACTGAAGTGGGGTGGATTACTGGAATGGTGGCTACTAGAGATGTGAATCGGAACCAGAATCGGATCCGATTTCAGTTCCGATTCACATCTCTATAGATGTGAATCGGAATCAGAATCGGATCGATTTCAGTTCCGATTCACATCTCTAGTGGCTACTACCTGGAGATTACTACCCTTACTCAATAAGCCTTCACATTGCTCTCTGCATCAACGGCAAGGGGAAATGTGGAAAAGAGGATTTGCATTCAGACAACAACCAACAAATAAGCATGGGGGTAGCTTGCATATCGCGGTGGTTACTACCCTAAACCAATTAAGCCTATTACATCAATTTGAATGCATATACAGCGTTGCTCTCTGCTTCAACGGCAGGGGGAAATGTTGAAAAGAGGATTTATATTCAGACAGCATCCAACAAGGCATTGATCTGTGCAGTCTGGGTAAACAAGCATCAGGGTAACTTGCTTGATGCGGCGGTTACTACCCTTAACCATTAAGCCTTATGCTCACCTTTGATGCAACTCCAACATTACTCTCTGTATCAATGGCAGGGGAGGGCAGGAAATTCGAATCAAAGTGTTACCAACAAGGGCCCTGAACTTGGTGCTCGGTGAAACAGATAAGTATGGGAAAATAAGTGTGGGAGCTTGCTGGGCAGACTGGATGGGCCATTTCGTCTTTTTCTGCCATTATTCTATGTTTCTATGTTTCTATGAGGGGCTCGATGGGTCCTGGGTGTGACCCAGCCTGGCACTTCTTATGTTCTTATGTACAGGATGCTGGGCTCGATGGATCCTGAGTCTGTCCCAGCACAGCACTTCTTATGTTCTTATGTATTGGATGAGGGGCTCGATGGGTCCTGGGTCTGACCCAGCACAGCACTTCTTATGTTCTTATGTACAGGATGAGGGGCTCGATGGGTCCTGGGTCTGACCCAGCTCAGCACTTCTTATGTTCTTATGTATGGGATGAGGGGCTCGATGGGTCCTGGGTCTGACCCAGCACAGTACTTCTTATGTTCTTATGTATGGGATGAGGGGCTCGATGGGTCCTGGGTCTGACCCAGCACAGCACTTCTTATGTTCTTATGTACAGGATGAGGGACTCGATGGGTCCTGGGTCTGACCCAGCACTTCTTATGTTCTTATGTACAGGATGAGGGGCTCGATGGGTCCTGGGTGTGACCCAGCCTGGCACTTCTTATGTTCTTATGTACAGGATGCTGGGCTCGATGGGTCCTGGGTCTGACCCAGCACAGCACTTCTGATGTTCTTATGTACAGGATGAGGGGCTCGATGGGTCCTGGGTGTGACCCAGCATGGCACTTCTTATGATCTTATGTACAGGATGAGGGGCTCGATGGGTCCTGGGTCTGACCCAGCACGGCACTTCTGATGTTCTTATGTACAGGATGAGGGGCTCGATGGGTCCTGGGTCTGACCCAGCACGGCACTTCTTATGTTCTTATGTACAGGATGAGGGACTCGATGGGTCCTGGGTCTGACCCAGCCTGGCACTTCTTATGTTCTTATGTACAGGATGAGGGGCTCGATGAGTCCTGGGTCTGACCCAGCCTGGCACTTCTTATGTTCTTATGTACAGGATGAGGGGCTCGATGAGTCCTGGGTCTGACCCAACACAGCACTTCTGATGCTCTTATGTACAGGATGAAGGGCTGGATGGATCCTGGGTCTGAACCAGCACGGCACTTCTTATATTCTTATGTACAGGATGAGGGGCTGGATGGATCCTGGGTCTGACCCAGCCTGGCACTTCTTATGATCTTATGTACAGGATGAGGGGCTCGATGGGTCCTGGGTCTGACCCAGCATGGCACTTCTGATGTTCTTATATACAGGATGAGGGGCTCGATGGGTCCTGGGTGTGACCCAGCATGGCACTTCTTATGATCTTATGTACAGGATGAGGGGCTCGATGGGTCCTGGGTCTGACCCAGCACGGCACTTCTGATGTTCTTATGTACAGGATGAGGGGCTCGATGGGTCCTGGGTCTGACCCAGCACGGCACTTCTTATGTTCTTATGTACAGGATGAGGGACTCGATGGGTCCTGGGTCTGACCCAGCCTGGCACTTCTTATGTTCTTATGTACAGGATGAGGGGCTCGATGAGTCCTGGGTCTGACCCAGCCTGGCACTTCTTATGTTCTTATGTACAGGATGAGGGGCTCGATGAGTCCTGGGTCTGACCCAACACAGCACTTCTGATGCTCTTATGTACAGGATGAAGGGCTGGATGGATCCTGGGTCTGAACCAGCACGGCACTTCTTATATTCTTATGTACAGGATGAGGGGCTGGATGGATCCTGGGTCTGACCCAGCCTGGCACTTCTTATGATCTTATGTACAGGATGAGGGGCTCGATGGGTCCTGGGTCTGACCCAGCATGGCACTTCTGATGTTCTTATATACAGGATGAGGGGCTCGATGGGTTCTGGGTCTGACCCAGCACGGCACTTCTTATGTTCTTATGTACAGGATGAGGGACTCGATGGGTCCTGGGTGTGACCCGCCCCGGCACTTCTTATGTTCTTATGTACAGGATGAGGGGTTCGATGGGTCCTGGGTCTGACCCAGCCTGGCACTTCTTATGTTCTTATGTACAGGATGAGGGGCTCGATGAGTCCTGGGTCTGACCCAACACAGCACTTCTGATGCTCTTATGTACAGGATGAAGGGCTGGATGGATCCTGGGTCTGAACCAGCACTTCTTATGTTCTTATGTACGGGATGAGGGGCTCGATGGGTCCTGGGTCTGACCCAGCACGGCACTTCTTATGTTCTTATGTACAGGATGAGGGGCTCGATGGGTCCTGGGTGTGACCCAGCACTTCTTATGTTCTTATGTACAGGATGAGGGGCTCGATGGGTCCTGGGTGTGACCCGGCACTTCTTAAGTTCTTATGTACAGGATGAGGGCTCGATGGGTCTTGGGTGTGACCCAGCACGGCACTTCTTATGTTCTTATGTACAGGATGAGGGGCTCGATGGGTCCTGGGTCTGACCCAGCACTTCTTATGTTCTTATGTACAGGATGAGGGGCTCGATGGGTCCTGGGTCTGACCCAGCACGGCACTTCTTATGTTCTTATGTACAGGATGAGGGGCTCGATGGGTCCTGGGTGTGACCCAGCACTTCTTATGTTCTTATGTACAGGATGAGGGGCTCGATGGGTCCTGGGTGTGACCCGGCACTTCTTAAGTTCTTATGTACAGGATGAGGGCTCGATGGGTCCTGGGTGTGACCCAGCACGGCACTTCTTATGTTCTTATGTACAGGATGAGGGGCTCGATGGGTCCTGGGTCTGACCCAGCACTTCTTATGTTCTTATGTACAGGATGAGGGGCTCGATGGGTCCTGGGTCTGTCCCAGCACTTCTTATGTTCTTATGTACAGGATGAGGGGCTCGATGGGTCCTGGGTCTGTCCCAGCCTGGCACTTCTTATGTTCTTATGTACAGGATGAGGGGCTCGATGGGTCCTGGGTGTGACCCGGCACTTCTTATGTTCTTATGTACAGGATGAGGGGCTCGATGGGTCCTGGGTGTGACCCAGCACGGCACTTCTTATGTTCTTATGTACAGGATGAGGGGCTCGATGGGTCCTGGGTCTGTCCCAGCACGGCACTTCTTATGTTCTTATGTACAGGATGAGGGGCTCGATGGGTCCTGGGTCTGTCCCAGCACAGCACTTCTTATGTTCTTATGTACAGGATGAGGGGCTCGATGGGTCCTGGGTCTGTCCCAGCATGGCACTTCTTATGTTCTTATGTACAGGATGAGGGGCTCGATGGGTCCTGGGTCTGTCCCAGCACAGCACTTCTTATGTTCTTATGTACAGGATGAGGGGCTCGATGGGTCCTGGGTGTGACCCGGCACTTCTTATGTTCTTATGTACAGGATGAGGGGCTCGATGGGTCCTGGGTGTGACCCAGCACGGCACTTCTTATGTTCTTATGTACAGGATGAGGGGCTCGATGGGTCCTGGGTCTGTCCCAGCATGGCAACCTGCACCAATTTTTAAGTGCAAATTTTCTTTGACTTTGAAAATTGTCCTGGATAAACCACCAGCATACATTTCTTCTTTTATCCAATTAAGCACATATTTTTGAAGATTTTAAAGTGTGTGTAAGTACAAACGCTTCTCCTGCCCAGACACTGGAAATGCCTCTTTGCACTGCAGGTAAAGTTATGCATGCAGTGATGCTAAGAGACCAGGATTCAAAAAAGCCTGTAATAGGTAACTTATCCAGCTGAAGTTAGTCAAATAAGCTGCCCACTGAATTTCCCAGAGCAAAGTTATCCGGCTACCTTTAGGTGGGCAGCTTGAAACCTAAGTGGCCATCTTTTGAAAATCCCTTGCTTCATGTAAAGCTTTCCAGCTAATTGTTGCTGGATAACTTATTCAAAAGAATATAGGTGGTAAAGTGGAGACAGGATTAAAAAGAAATCCCATAGCCATGGCTCCTCTCTTCTCAAAGAGGATCCCAAAATTGGTCCGTGCTCCTCACCCCCAAAGCTCCCAGTAATCAAAGGAGCCCCCCACTCCCCACCATCACCTATTGTCCTGCACCCTGAAATCACAAGGCTCCTGACAGCACTGGTCACTCTCTCCATGTAAATGCCTTTAGCAGTGCACCGAGAGGACAGAGAGAGACGGGGCACTCTCTTCCTGGAAAAAGCTGACATCTTTCTTATTATGCAATCTGCTTGTACAGGAAAAGGGGTGAAGAAGATTAGGGTTGGTTGTGACAAAAGAAAGGAGTAAGCACTCATCCATCTGAATCCGTGGACAAGGAAACCGTGCAGAATTAACATGCATGGAAACATGCAATGCACAATCTTTTAACTGTGCTAGGAATTTAGCAAGATAAATGCTCCACAGCATGTGGAGAACAGCAGCCAGAAAAGAAAATTAGGTCTTACCTTAGTTAATTTTCGTTCCTGTAGTACCACGGATCAGTCCAGACTCCTGGGTTTTGCCCCCCCCCCCCCCCCTCTAGCAGATGGAGACAGAAGTTTACAAATAAAAACTCCGCCTTATCTAGGCTGGTGCCACCTACAGTCTGGCAGTCTTACTTAATGTCAAAGCAGATGAAGCCCCCAATATTATAACAAACGAACTATATACAGGAACCTACCAGCCAAAACCACTGGCTCAACTATCCCCCAAATGGGACCAGAACCCGAGCCATCGATAATGAAGAAAACAGAAACAGAGACAGAACGGACAGAGAGAAAACCGTCCCGCTACCAGACTCTCCCACTTCATAGCAGACTCGACGGGCGGGACTCTGGACTGATCCGTGGTACTACAGGAACGAAAATTAACTAAGGTAAGACCTAATTTTCTTTTCCCTGTACATACCCGGATCAGTCCAGGACTCCTGGGATGTACCAGAGCTACCTTAAATAGGGTGGGATCCGGAGAGTCCCGCTCTTAGTACCCCTGCCCCGAAACTGCCGCTACCTGATGCATGAACATCCAGGCGATAATGACGAGCAAAGGTATGCAACGATTTCCAGGTTGCCGCTCTACAAATTTCTTCCGCAGACACCTGGCTGCACTCCGCCCAGGAGGCTGCTTGAGAACGCGTAGAATGGGCCTTTAGCCCCCGCAGGGATAGACTTGCCCTGCAGCAGATACGCTGAACCAATTGCCTCCTTTAACCAATGGGCAATAGTAGCCTTGGAAGCCACTTGACCACGCCGAGGACCGCCCCACAGTACAAAAAGATGATCCGACTCCGAAAGGGATTCATCACCTCTAGATAACATAACAGAGCTCTCCTCACGTCCAGACGACGCAAGTCCCGATAATTCGGAAGCGACTTATCAGTCTCTGGGAACGAAGGCAAGTCCACCGTCTGATTTAGATGAAACGCAGACATCACCTTAGGCAAGAAGGAAGGCACAGTATGAAGCGACACTCCCGAATCCGTAATCCTTAACAAAGGTTCCTGACAAGACAAAGCTTGGAGCTCCGACACCCTTCTTGCCGACGCAACAGCCACCAGAAAGACCACTTTCAGCGTCAGGTCCTTCACGGTAGCCCTGCGGATAGGCTCGAAGGGAACGGTACACTAGGCCTTCAGAACCAGGTTCAGATTCCACGATGGACACGGAGAACGGAATGGAGGACGCAAGTGCTTAGCCCCTCAGAGGAAACGAACGACGTCCGGGTGCGAAGATAAGGCCACTCCTTGGACCTGACCTCCCAACAAGGCAAGGGCCGCCACTTGCACCCGAAGAGAACTGCAAGACAAGCCCTTAGCCAAACTATCTTGGAGAAAACGTAACACTTCGGGCACCGAGGCCTGTGTGGGCCGAATATCCTGCGCCATGCACCATGTCTCAAAAACCATCCAGACTCGCACATACGCCAGTGACGTGGAAGTCTTGCGAGAACGTAACAGAGTCGCGACCACCGCATCCGAGTAACCTCGTTTCTTCAGCCTACGCCTCTCAAAAGCCATGCCGCTAGACAAAAGCATTCGACCTGGTCGAAACAAACGGGACCCTGATGTAGAAGGTCCGGCACATACGGGAACCGGATGGGGTCCTCCAACGTCAAGTTCTGAAGATCTGCGAACCGACGCAGCCATTCGGGTGCGACTAGTATCACAGGCGACGGATGAAGCTCTATGTGCCGCAGCGTCCGTCCGATGAGTGGCCACGGAGGGAAGACATAGAGGAGCACCCCCGTCGGCCAAGGCAAAGCGAGGGCGTCGACCCCTTCCGCCCCCGTTTCTCGGCGGCGGGCAAAGAATCGCGGAGCCTTGGCATTCTTGAACGTCGCCATCAGATCTAGGACCGGTGTTCCCCACCTGGTGCAAATGATCTGAAACGCTACATCCGCGAGCTCCCACTCACCGGGATCTAGCCGATTGCGACTTAGGAAATCCGCCTGAACTTTCTCCACTCCTGCAATGTGTGATGCCGCTATGCATTGAAGATGCCGCTCGGCCTATGCCATTAGCTGCCTCGCCTCGGCGGCCACCGGTAGACTTCTGGTGCCGCCTTGCCGGTTGATGTACGCCACCGTCGTCGCATTGTCTGACAGAATCCTGACCGCCTTGCCTTGGACCAACGGCAAGAACTCCCGAAGGGCTAAACTCACTGCCCTGGTCTCCAACCGATTGATGGACCACGCCGCTTCCTTCGGGGACCATGTGCCCTGCACCGACTTCCGGAGACACACCGCGCCCCAGCCATACAGACTGGCATCCATGGTGACCACTGTCCATGAAGGCACTGCCAGCGAAATTCCATTGGTCAAGTTGCTTGTACAAAGCCACCAGGCCATGCTGGAACGGGCCGATTGCGGCAGCGGCAACGGAAGATGGAACTGCTCCGACACCGGGTTCCAGCGGGAGAGTAAGGCCAATTGTAAGGGCCGCATATGCGCGAACGCCCAGGGAACCAATTCCCGCATGGAAGTCATAGACCCCACCATCTGCAGATAGTCCCAGACTACCGGCATGGGCTTGGCTAACAACCGCCTGGCCTGCCACTGCAACTTGTCTCTGCGCTCCTGCGTCAGATACACCATGCCCTTCCGAGTGTCGAACAAAGCTCCCAAAAACTCCAGGGATTGCGACGGTTCCAGTTGACTCTTGGCCCGATTGATTACCCAGCCGAGGCTCTGCAGCAAACCGACCGCTCGTTGCACTGCTAACCGACAGAGACGTTCGGACTTCGCCCGAATCAGCCAATCGTCCAGATACGGATGGACCAGAAACCCTTCCTTGCGAAGGTGAGCAGCTACCACCACCATGATCTTCGTGAAGGTCCGCGGGGCTGTGGCCAAACCGAATGGTAGTGCTTGGAACTGGAAATGCTGCCCCAACATGGCGAACCTGAGGTTCGCCATGTTGGGGCAGCATTTCCGCGTTGGTGGTCCGCGTTGGTGGTCCGCGCGGATTCCGATGTGTAGATACGCCTCCGTGAGATCCAGGGACGCGAGAAACTCCCCTTGCCTCACCAACACGATGACCGATCTTAGCGTCTCCATGCGAAATCTTGGGACCCGCAAGCACTTGTTGACGCCCTTGAGATCGAGGATCGGACGAAAAGTGCCTTCTTTCTTTGGCACCAGGAAGTAAATCGAATACCGGCCGCCGCGCACCTCGTGGAACGGTACTGGAACGATCGCGCCTAGCTTCAGCAGATGCCAAAATAGTGCCCCGTAACGCCCGCCGTTTCTCAGAGAATCCGCACGGCGACACCATGAAACAGGGAAGGGGCCGCTGTGCAAAATCTAACGCGTAGCCGCGACTTATCACATCCAGCACCCACAGATCCGAAGTAATCTTGGCCCACTCCCCAGCGAACTTCGCCAGTCTGCCGCCTATCACCGGAACCGGGGAGTGGACCGGCAGCCCATCATTGGGGAGGCTTACCACCCGGGGTCCCGGCCCCGGCCCCAGGTCTGCCAAACCGGTGCCCGCGAAAGGACTGCGTGTACGATTGCTGCCGGGATGCATTGTGGCGAAAAGAGGAAACCGACCCTCACGCATTACGGGATCTGCGGCCACCACGGAACCTACCCCGCGTGGCCGGAGTCCCCCTAGACCGCGGCCTGTCCTCCGGCAGCTGATGGACCTTGTTCTCGCCTAAGGACTCAATCAAATCCTCCAGCTCCTTACCAAAAAGCAACTTACCTTTAAATGGAAGTGAACCTAAGCGAGCCTTCGACGAGACGTCCGCCGCCCAATGACGCAGCCATAACAACTGCCTGGCCGACACCGCAGAAACCATCGCCCGCGCTGATGTACGGAGCAAATCATAAAAGGCATCCACGCTGTAGGCAATCACCGCCTCCAAGCGAGCCGCCTGTACCGCCTCCTCCTGCGAGAGTGCTTCGTTAGCAGACAGTTGCTGGGCCCACCTGAGCCCTGCGCGCAGGGAAAAGTTGCTACAGATAGCCGCTCTCACTCCGAGCGCGGAGACCTCAAAAATCTTCTTAAGCTGCACCTCCAGCTTACGGTCCTGTAAATCCTTAAGAGCTGTTCCTCCCGTTTCCGGGATGGTGGTCCTCTTCGTGACCGCCGCCACCGCCGAATCTATTCTCGGAACCCTGAACAGCTCGAGCGCGTCTTCCGTCAAGGGATAGAGCTTATCCATGGCCTTGGCCACTTTCAGTCCAAGATCAGGACTGTCCCACGCCTTAAAGAGTAAATCAGACGCTGAAAAATGCAACAGAAAAGCCGTCGGTGGTCCCCTCAGCCCCAAGACCACGGGGTCCGTGCGCCCTAGACGGGATTCCTGCTGCGGCAATTCTATTGCCAACTCCCCGAGGATAGCAGGAATCAATGGCGCCAATTCATCGCGCCTAAATAAGCGCACTACCTTGGGGTCATCCCCATCCGTCGCGTGGAGACCGCGCGACCCATTAGCTCCCTGATCACCTTCCCCATCAACACCACGTGGTTGCGACGGTGGATCCGGCTCATCCGGGTCCTCGGATTCGGACTCCGTCTCTGGATCCCCCCGCGGGGCCCCCAGCCGGAGCGGGCGTGCTCCCCCCGGGGGATCCGCTACCTGAACGGACCGGGCCCGCTTTCTGGGCTCCGGACCCCGATCCAAACCCGGCGTTCCTCGCGATCGCTTTCTGGCCTGTCGCCGTGCCTTAAAGGCCTTGTGCATGACTAGCACAAACTCCGACGTGAAGGAGTCAGAGGAGCTGCGATCCGGATCCCCTTCCGGATCGCTATTGTCAGGAGTCTGGTCCCCCTCAGAGACCCTCCGTTGTGGGGACAGAGCAGGAGGGCAACTCCTCCGGTCCCCTAGTCGTCGGGGATGCCGCGGCACTGGGCCCTGGAGGAAACAAAATGGCGGGTCTTCCCGCCGCTGACCCCAGCGCCTCCAAAATGGCGCCCATTCCCGCGCACCGCGGGAACGGACCAGCTACTGCCCCCGACTTGTGCCCCGGAGCCGCTGACTGTGACTGCCGCGCCGAATCAGGCCCTGCCGAAACGCCCTCCCCTCCCGAGACGCAGCTAGAACAAAGGCTGTCTCAGGAAAAGCGACGGGCCGCCCCGCAGGCCCTGCAGACCGGCCGCCGCGGCATGCTGCAAGCACCAAAGAAGGGAGAAGAGAGAAAAGAAATCAACCGCGGCGCCGCTCGCGTCCCCCCCGCGAACCAACAAGCCCGAACAGGGAGAAGAAAGGCAACAGAGAAAGAGAACAGCAAACACAAACACAAACAACTTTTTTTTTTTTTTTTTTACCGTTCGCCGCCGGCTCCGGGTCCACCTGGGGGGAGTGAACCGAGCTCCCCGGTATCACCCCCAGGATAGGGACAAAAAAACTAGCCCTGGCAAGGGCCCCGCAGCCCACCCTCAGCGATCTCAACTCCCCGGGGGGATGGCCCCAGCTGGACCTCACCACTCCCTGGGAGGAGACAAATCCGGACCTGCAGGCAGACAACTGCGGTCCCAGCCTCAACTATCCAACTAAAGGAAAACCCCTAAGTTACTACACCCAGCCTTATTTCTCTTTTTTTTTTTTTTTTTTTTTTTTAATAGGCCTCAGCCCAGACTGCAGGTTTTGCACCCTCTCCACCTGCTAGGAGACAGAAGAAGACTGCCAGACTGTAGGTGGCACCAGCCTAGATAAGGCGGAGTTTTATTTGTAAACTTCTGTCTCCATCTGCTAGAGGGGGGGCAAAACCCAGGAGTCTGGACTGATCCGGGTACGTACAGGGAACCAATATTATGTAAGTTGTAAATACCAGGGGTGCGTCTTCCATGAGTCTGGAAAACAAGAGATCAATCTGCAAAGCAAACGTTTATGAAAAGCTCACTTTGAAAATGATGCCAGCAACACTCCTGCACAGGTTATACCTCCTAATTTATACAGAAGCTTTTCTGAGGGAATCTTCATGCAGATTTTGGAACACTGAAAAAAACTCTGCACACTCACTATGACCCCCCTTGCTCAGACTGCTTCCCAGAATGCCGCTGCATGTGTGTGATATCGCATTCTCTGCATACATTCACCTGCTCAAATTCCGGCCAATTTTATAATGAGCCACAGTCACACATAAAACATTGTTATCTGTGCAAGCGTGCCTT
This sequence comes from Rhinatrema bivittatum, assembly GCF_901001135.1. NCBI lineage: Eukaryota > Metazoa > Chordata > Amphibia > Gymnophiona > Rhinatrematidae > Rhinatrema > Rhinatrema bivittatum. The sequence goes on from NC_042615.1 coordinate 834,068,658, forward strand.
TGAAAATTACCACTAAAAGTATCATCCTGCCGTTTGCTTTGACAATCAGCATTGTAAGTTTGCAGTTTTAGAGTTATGTGATATTTCTGTTATATCATTGCCTTTTCCCTCAGCTCTGTAGGTTCAGTGATACCCACCAATGTCTGCTCCTGAGCAGAAGACAATAGCATGGTGCATGTGACTGCAGGCAAACGGCTCCGAAGTGCAGGATCCACACTGGGAGAGGTGCGACTCCAACCCACTGCAGAAAACTCTCTTCAACCATACTGGACCAGAACCAGGGCCAAAAGGATTCTGTTGTCTGATTTCAGCAGCAGTTCCACAACCCAGCTGCTTGCACACCACTGCAGCATCCCGGGCATCCCAGTCATGGTTGCAGACCGTGCCCCAGGTGTCATTATAATGAACTTCCAGTCTCCCAGCACAGTGACTGCTTCCATTCACCAGCCGCACATCGGAGATGCCTAAAAGAAAAGCAAGGCACGAGACACAATCACCTTCAGCATGTCTCCTCTCCAGCTGACATGCAATCTTCTGACAATTATCTCACTGAGCCATAACCTTTGTCCTGTCCTGATGCATCATCTCCCTATTCACATTTGCTTCTGCCTTTCTTCAGGAATGTCTCTGTTATCTTTCAGAAAACAGCACGGAAGCCGATCCAATATAGCAGAAATGCAAAGAAAGAAAGTTGAATCGGTGTCGGGGTGAACAAAGTATTTATTAGTAATTTTAAGCAGTGCCCGACTCAGGCCATGTTTCACCCATCAACAAGGGCTGCTTAAGTTTGTAGCAATGACAGCAGGCATCTTGCTGCTACAAGATCTTAAAACTGAATTGAAGCTTTGCCTCACCAATCCTAAGGGAGAGAACTATTGGCTGTTATCACAAATTGGCTCTACAGACTATCTGAAAAATATTAAACCCCTGAAACTCAGCCCAAGTCGGGCAGCACTTGAAGTTACTAATAAATACTTTCTTCACCCTGACACCGATTCAACTTTCTTTGCTTACATTTCTTTTATGCTTCAAACACAGGTTTTCATATTTACCTCACACATTAGGCATTTGTAAAGTAAAAAAAAAAGTGTTTTGGTTCAATCATTCATTTCATAGGTCACAGTCATTCATTCAGTTTGGTTCACATGTAAACAACTTTGTGTTTGTTCATTTTATTTATTAATTTGTTTACCATCTTAGTCAATGGTGGAAGCAATGCAGCCTATTTTGGGCTCCCAAAATGAACTTTTTAAAATATTTCTAATGGAACTGGTGGTGTGGGAATGAGTGGTGATTCCCTCAGTTCTGGAGGCAGAAACTCAGTCTGATTCTAGCTTTTCTTAAAACATAATCTTTATTCACAGTTTCAATCATGTACACAGCAGTAGAGATGTGAATCGTGTCCTCGATCGTCTTAACGATCAATTTCGGCTGGGAGGGGGAGGGAATTGTATTGTTGCCATTTGGGTGTGTAAACTATCGTAAAAAATCGTTAAAATCGTGAGCCGGCACACTAAACCCCCCTAAAACCCACCCCCGACCCTTTAAATTAAATCCCCCACCCTCCCGAACCCCCCCCCCCCAATACTTTAAATTACCTGGGGATCCGGCGGTGGTCCAGAACGGCGGCGGTCCGGAACGGCCCCCTCAATAGAATCGTGTTGTCTTCAGCCGGCGCCATTTTTCAAAATGGCCGCCGCAAAATGGCGGCGGCCATAGACAAAAACGATTCGACGGAGGAGGTCGTTCCGGACCCCCGCTGGACTTTTGGCAAGTCTTGTGGGGGTCAGGAGGCCCCCCCAAGCTGGCCAAAAGTTTCCTGGGAGTCCAGCGGGGTTCTGGGAGCGATTTCTTGCCGTGAATCGTTTTCGTACGGAAAATGGCGCCGGCAGGAGATCGACTGCAGGAGGTCATTCAGCGGGGGTTCCGGACCGCCGCCATTCTGGACCACCGCCGGATCCCCAGGTAATTTAAAGCATTGGTGGGGGGGGGGTTCGGGAGGGTGGGGGATTTAATTTAAAGGGTCGGGGGTGGGGGTCGGGGGTGGGTTTTAGGGGGTTTTAGTGTGCCGGTTTTCCTGCCGGTTTTCCTGCCCTCCCACTTCCCCCGATTTACGATTTTTTAACGATAAATCGGGGGAATTGGTATTGTATCGTGGCCCTAACGATTTTTTGACGATTTAAAATATATCGGACGATATTTTAAATCGTCAAAAAACGATTCACATCCCTGCACAGCAGTAGTCTGACTTTACATTTAAATAGTGTATTCTATCTCTACTCACAGTTGTGCTATTTTGTCTCAGCTCAGGGTTTTGACAGTGTTGCATACAGGAGTTGCCTTCCTCCTGGAGACCCATGCCTGATCTGATTATCCCCATCTGGATCCCAGCTCTTATTCTTCCCCTGCTGGGTCCCCACTCATAGAGCTCAAGCTCTCTCTCTCTCACATGGGGAATTAAGGTGGACTAGGCAACCAGCTTGGTCCCACATAGGTTTAAAGGGGGAAAAGTGGACACTGTTTTTCAGGTGGGTTGAAATTATCAAAAGAGTGCAGGTATGCCAACACTTCAAGACTATGGAAGCATGGCACCAAAAGTAGCAAGAATAGCCCAAGGACTTGCAATGGGATAAACCAGTACCAGCAGTGGCAGGAGTTATCCAAGTCACTGTCAGAGTTGCAGAATAGTATCAAGAATGGCCAGAACTCCCAAAAGCAAAGCAGCACCAAGTGTGGCATGAAGATTTCAAGGCACCATGAAAGGTAAAAAAGCATCAAAAGAGGCAGAAAACAACCCAAGACTATGATACATAGTCAAAGAAAATGACAAAGTGGTATAAAGACCCCAAAAGCATCATGAAAGATATAAAGCAGCCAGCCAAGGTGGTAAGAACAACCCAAGGCTCCAAATGAGGCACAGATGGCACCAACAAAATGGGTAAAAAGCCGTAGGCAGTGAGAATCCAGAGGAAATTCTTACAGAAGGCCTAATTTTATATTAATATGGCATCATTAGGTGAAGGAACTGGCTGTTTGGGCTTGGAGTTGGCCATCACTGGAGGCTAAGATGTTACTACTAAAGTACAAATGATCATTAGCCACTAGCTGTTTAATATCCTGTGATTCAGGGAATCCAGGACACAGCTCTTCTTCTGAATTAGTTTTTATAAATACTGCCTCCATTACCTGAGAAGCAGTAATCATGGAGGAGCATGATCCAGGTTCTGTGTGCTGCATTTCTGCAGTCCATGAATTTTTCTGTATTATAATCCATAAAAGGCTAAATATTAGATGAAACAAATAATCACAAGAGCAGTAAATTAACAAAGATTGAAGAGAATGTCAAAGAGGGCATGAAACCCTTATGGATAACTGGGTGGGTAAGGCCTGTGTAAAGCATTGGATGGACATGGAAAGACCAAGAATTGACAAGTACTGTAGGGAAAGTAGATTTGGAAAGAACCAATGAAATACCTGGAGCAGTGGAGGAAACATCCTAAGTTATCCCAAGATTGGCTTGGAGTAGTGATATCAGCAGTGGTGCTGATGAGTAAAAACAAACACTAGAAGTAAAAATTTGTAACCTATCATTTAAATAATCCACTGTACTTGAAGACTGGAGAGTGGCTAATAAAATCCCAATATTTAAAAAGGGGTCCAAGGGCAATCCAGGAAACTATAGACCAGTTAGCCTGACCTCAGTGCCAGGAAAAATAGTGGAAAGTATTCCAAACATCAAAATCACAGAACATATAGAAAGACATGGTTTAATGGAACAAAGTCAGCATGGCTTTACCCAAGGCTTGCCTCACAAATCTGCTTCACTTTTTTGAAGGAGTTAATAAACATGTGGATAAAGGTGAACAAGTAGATGTAGTATACTTGGATTTTCAGAAGGCGTTTGACAAAGTTCCTCATGAGAGGCTTCTAGGAAAAGTAAAAAGTCATGGGATAGGTGGCGATGTCCTTTCGTGGATTGCAAACTGGCTAAAAGACAGGAAACAGAGAGTAGGATTAAATGGGCAATTTTCTCAGTGGAAGGGAGTGGACAGTGGAGTGCCTCAGGGATCTGTATTGGGACCCTTACTGTTCAATATATTTATAAATGATCTGGAAAGAAATACGACAAGTGAGATAATCAAATTTTCAGATAATACATAATTGTTCAGAGTAGCTAAATCACATGGAGCAGCAGTTACTAACCTTAACAGAAGGCATGAGATAACCTACACAGAGTAGCAGTTACTACCCTTAACAGAAGGCATGGAGGTAACCTGGATGGCCCATGCCATGCCATTGCTCCTACCATGTGACAGGGGCTGGCCAATGGCACGGATACCCTGTCACATGCTAAGGGCAAAGGGCCATCGGCACCATTTTGATTAGTGGCAACCGATGGCTCGAGAGTGGGAGATCGCTCCCGGGACCCCCGCTGGAGCACCAGGTACTTTAAAAAAAATTTGGGGGGGTTGGGAGGGTGGGGGATGCAAAAGAATTAAATTTAAATGGTCGGGGTGTTTGGGTTTTTTTTTTTTTGGCTTGACACAGTTGATTAAAACGGGTAAGAATCACTTCCTGTGGTTTTTACCTGAACTCAATACTGGAAATGAGTCCAGTACAGATTCACATCCCTATTGCTCTATGCTTCAACAGTGGGAGAGGGGGAGAGGAAAGTGGAATAGGATTCAAACAACAGCCAATGCTGGACCCTGACTTTAATTGTCTGGAGAAATGATAAGCAACCATTAGAGATGAAGCACAGGATTGGTTCTATGGCCACTCCAAAGGTAAAGCATATTCAAGCAGCATTGTCTGAATTATCAAGAAGGCTGCTCACCCTGTAAAAAAATATTGCCAGTGGAAATTTTACTTTAGTGTTGATATAGAAACATAGAAACATAGAAATGATGGCAGAAGAAGACCTAATGGCCCATCTAGTCTGCCCAGCAAGCTTCACACATTTTATCTCTCATACTTATCTGTTTCTCTTAGCTCTTGGTTCTATTTCCCTTCCAGCCCCACCTTTAATGTAGATAGCAGTGATGGAGCTGCATCCAAGTGAAATATCAAGCTTGATTAATTAGGGGTAGTAGACGCCGCAATAAGCAAGCTACACCCATGCTTGTTTGTTATACCCAGACTATGTTATACAGCCCTTATTGGTTGTTTTTCTTCTCCCCTGCCGTTGAAGCAGAGAGCTATATTATCAATCAGAACCAAGATACTGCTTGGTTCTGATTGATAATATTACTAAACTTATCATAAGGCTTCTGGTAACCTGCACACAGCAGCAGTTACTACCCTTAACAGAAGGCATGGGGTAACCTGCACAGAGCGGCAGTTACTACCCTTAACAGAAGGCATGGGGGTAACCTGCATGAAGCAACAGTTACAACCCTTAACAGAAGGCATGAGGGTAACCTGCATGAAGCAGCAGTTACTACTCTTAACAGAAGGCATGGGGGTAACCTGCACAGAGCGGCAGTTACTACCCTTAACAGAAGGCATGGGGGTAACCTGCATGAAGCGACAGTTACTACCCTTAACAGAAAGCATGGGGGTAACCTGCATGGAGCAGCAGTTACTACCCTTAACAGAAGGCATGGGGGTAACCTGCATGGAGCGGCAGTTACTGCCCTTAACAGAAAGCATGGGGGTAACCTGCATGGAGCAGCAGTTACTACCCTTAACAGAAGGCATGGGGGTAACCTGCATGGAGCAGCAGTTACTACCCTTAACAGAAGGCATGGGGGTAACCTGCATGGAGCGGCAGTTGCTATCCTTAACAGAAGGTATGGGGGTAACCTGCATGGAGTGGCAGTTACTACCCTTAACAGAAGGCATGGGGGTAACCTGCACAGAGCAGCAGTTAATACCCTTAACAGAAGGCATGGGGGTAACCTGCATGGAGCAGCAGTTACTACCCTTAACAGAAGGCATGGGGGTAACCTGCATGGAGTGGCAGTAACTACCCTTAACAGAAGGGGTCCAACTATCTGGAACAATATGCCCACTGACCTCAGACTAGAACCTTGCCTTCGAACTTTCCGCAAAAACTTAAGACCTGGCTCTTCCTCCAGGCCTTCCCCTAACTTTCTAAGCCATTAATTGTCAACCGGACAGGACTCTGCTTTCCCGGCTAACGCCCCGCTATGTTTAGACATTATAATTAAGCCGCCGTTTCTTTTGTTTCATTGCCTTTTCTAGTTCTCTTCAGTTACACTGTCCTATACCTCTGACTAGCCTAGCCTCCAAGTTAACTACCCTTGTTATATGTAACTTCCGCTTCTAGTGAATTGTTCTTGTTTAAGTTATACCCTTTGTTACATGTAAACCGATCTGATATGAATTTTTTTTCATGATGGTTGATATAGAAAAGTGTTAAATAAATAAATAAAAAAATAAATAAATAAATAAATAAAAAAAAACCTGCACGGAGCAGCAGTTACTACCCTTAACCGAAGGCATGGGGGTAACCTGCATGGAGTGGCAGTTACTACCCTTAACAGAAGGCATGGGGGTAACCTGCACGGAGCAGCAGTTACTACCCTTAACAGAAGGCATGAGGGTAACCTGCATGGAGCAGCAGTTACTACCCTTAACAGAAGGCATGAGGGTAACCTGCATGGAGCAGCAGTTACTACCCTTAACAGAAGGCATGGGGGTAACCTGCATGGAGCAGCAGTTACTACCCTTAACAGAAGGCATGGGGGGTAACCTGCATGGAGTGGCAGTTACTACTCTTAAGAGAAGGCATGGGGTTACCTGCATGGAGCGGCAGTTACTACCCTTAACAGAAGGCATGGGGGTAACCTGCATGGAGCAGCAGTTACTACCCTTAACAGAAGGCATGGGGGGTAACCTGCATGGAGTGGCAGTTACTACTCTTAAGAGAAGGCATGGGGTAACCTGCATGGAGTGGCAGGTACTGCCCTTAACAGAAGGAATGGGGGTAACCTGCATGGAGTGGCAGTTACAACCCTTAACGGAAGGCCATGGGGTAAGCTGCATGGAGCAGCAGTTACTACCCGTAACAGAAGGCATGGAGTAAGCTGCATGGAGCAGCAGTTACTACCCTTAACAGAAGACATGGGGGTAACCTGCATGGAGTGGCAGTTACTACCCTTAAGAGAAGGCATGGGGTTACCTGCATGGAGCGGCAGTTACTACCCTTAACAGAAGGCATGGGGGTAACCTGCATGGAGTGGCAGGTACTGCCCTTAACAGAAGGAATGGGGGTAACCTGCATGGAGTGGCAGTTACAACCCTTAACGGAAGGCCATGGGGTAAGCTGCATGGAGCAGCAGTTACTACCCGTAACAGAAGGCATGGAGTAAGCTGCATGGAGCAGCAGTTACTACCCTTAACAGAAGACATGGGGGTAACCTGCATGGAGTGGCAGTTACTACCCTTAACAGAAGGCATGGGGGTAACCTGCATGGAGTGGCAGTTACTACCCTTAACAGAAGGCATGGGGGTAACCTGCACGGAGCAGCAGTTACTACCCTTAACAGAAGGCATGGGGGGTAACCTGCATGGAGTGGCAGTTACTACCCTTAACAGAAAGCATGGGGGTAACCTGCATGGAGTGGCAGTTACTACCCTTAACAGAAGGCCATGGGGTAAGCTGCATGGAGCAGCAGTTACTACCCTTAACAGAAGGCATGGGGTAAGCTGCACGGAGCAACAGTTACTACCCTTAACAGAAGGCATGGGGGTAACCTGCATGGAGTGGCAGTTACTACCCTTAACAGAAGGCATGGGGGTAACCTGCATGGAGTGGCAGTTACTACCCTTAACAGAAGGCCATGGGGTAAGCTGCATGGAGCAGCAGTTACTACCCTTAACAGAAGGCATGGGGTAAGCTGCATGGAGCAGCAGTTACTACCCTTAACAGAAGGCATGGGGGTAACCTGCATGGAGCAGCAGTTACTACCCTTAACAGAAGGCATGGGGGTAACCTGCACGAAGCAGCAGTTACTACCCTTAACAGAAGGCATGGGGGTAACCTGCATGGAGCAGCAGTTACTACCCTTAACAGAAGGCATGGGGGTAACCTGCAAGGAGTGGCAGTTACTACCCTTAACAGAAGGCATGGGGTAAGCTGCATAGAGTAGAAGTTAATATGCTCAAGAGAAGGCATGGGGGTAACCTGAGTGGAGTGGTAGTTAGTATGGTTAACAGAAGTCATGGGGGTAACCCACCCAGAGTGGACTTTGCTACCATAAACAACTTGCTGGGCAGAGTGGATTTGCGTCTTGGTCTTTCCTTTGGTTGTTACTATGTTACTCTGTATGTTGCTTTGTTACTAGGTATGTTACAATGTTACAATGCTTTGCAGAGCCTCAGCATCTCCTTCTCCCCTCAGTTGCTGGGCAGAGTGGATTTGCCTCTTGGTCTTTCCTTTGGTTGTTACTGTGTTACTCTGTATGTTACTATGTTACTAGGTATGTTACAATGTTACAATGCTTTGCAGAGCCTCAGTTGCTGGGCAGAGTGGATTTGCCTCTTGGTCTTTCCTTTGGTTGTTACTGTGTTACTCTGTATGTTACTATGTTACTAGGTATGTTACAATGTTACAATGCTTTGCAGAGCCTCAGTTGCTGGGCAGAGTGGATTTGCCTCTTGGTCTTTCCTTTGGTTGTTACTATGTTACTCTGTATGTTGCTTTGTTACTAGGTATGTTACAATGTTACAATGCTTTGCAGAGCCTCAGCATCTCCTTCTCCCCTCAGTTGCTGGGCAGAGTGGATTTGCCTCTTGGTCTTTCCTTTGGTTGTTACTGTGTTACTCTGTATGTTACTATGTTACTAGGTATGTTACAATGTTACAATGCTTTGCAGAGCCTCAGCATCTCCTTCTCCCCTCAGTTGCTGGGCAGAGTGGATTTGCCTCTTGGTCTTTCCTTTGGTTGTTACTGTGTTACTCTGTATGTTACTATGTTACTAGGTATGTTACAATGTTACAATGCTTTGCAGAGCCTCAGTTGCTGGGCAGAGTGGATTTGCCTCTTGGTCTTTCCTTTGGTTGTTACTGTGTTACTCTGTATGTTACTATGTTACTAGGTATGTTACAATGTTACAAAGCTTTGCAGAGCCTCAGTTGCTGGGCAGAGTGGATTTGTCTCTTGGTCTTTCCTTTGGTTGTTACTGTGTTACTCTGTATGTTACTATGTTACTAGGTATGTTACAATGTTACAATGCTTTGCAGAGCCTCAGTTGCTGGGCAGAGTGGATTTGCCTCTTGGTCTTTCCTTTGCTGTTACTGTGTTACTCTGTATGTTATTTTGTTACTAGGTATGTTACAATGTTACAAAGCTTTGCAGAGCCTCAGTTGCTGGGCAGAGTGGATTTGCCTCTTGGTCTTTCCTTTGGTTGTTACTGTGTTACTCTGTATGTTACTATGTTACTAGGTATGTTACAATGTTACAAAGCTTTGCAGAGCCTCAGTTGCTGGGCAGAGTGGATTTGCCTCCTGTCTTTCCTTTGGTTGTTACTGTGTTACTCTGTATGTTACTATGTTACTAGGTATGTTACAATGTTACAATGCTTTGCAGAGCCTCAGTTGCTGGGCAGAGTGGATTTGCCTCGGTCTTTCCTTTGGTTGTTACTGTGTTACTCTGTATGTTATTTTGTTACTAGGTATGTTACAATGTTACAAAGCTTTGCAGAGCCTCAGTTGCTGGGCAGAGTGGATTTGCCTCTTGGTCTTTCCTTTGGTTGTTACTGTGTTACTCTGTATGTTATTTTGTTACTAGGTATGTTACAATGTTACAAAGCTTTGCAGAGCCTCAGTTGCTGGGCAGAGTGGATTTGCCTCTTGGTCTTTCCTTTGGTTGTTACTGTGTTACTCTGTATGTTACTATGTTACTAGGTATGTTACAATGTTACAATGCTTTGCAGAGCCTCTGTTGCTGGGCAGAGTGGATTTGCCTCCTGTCTTTCCTTTGGTTGTTACTGTGTTACTCTGTATGTTACTATGTTACTAGGTATGTTACAATGTTACAATGCTTTGCAGAGCCTCAGTTGCTGGGCAGAGTGGATTTGCCTCGGTCTTTCCTTTGGTTGTTACTGTGTTACTCTCTATGTTATTTTGTTACTAGGTATGTTACAATGTTACAATGCTTTGCAGAGCCTCAGTTGCTGGGCAGAGTGGATTTGCCTCTTGGTCTTTCCTTTGGTTGTTACTGTGTTACTCTCTATGTTACTATGTTACTAGGTATGTTACATTGTTACAATGCTTTGCAGAGCCTCAGTTGCTGGGCAGAGTGGATTTGCCTCGGTCTTTCCTTTGGTTGTTACTGTGTTACTCTGTATGTTACTATGTTACTAGGTATGTTACATTGTTACAATGCTTTGCAGAGCCTCAGTTGCTGGGCAGAGTGGATTTGCCTCGGTGTTTCCTTTGGTTGTTACTGTGTTACTCTCTATGTTATTTTGTTACTAGGTATGTTACAATGTTACAATGCTTTGCAGAGCCTCAGTTGCTGGGCAGAGTGGATTTGCCTCTTGGTCTTTCCTTTGGTTGTTACTGTGTTACTCTGTATGTTATTTTGTTACTAGGTATGTTACATTGTTACAATGCTTTGCAGAGCCTCAGTTGCTGGGCAGAGTGGATTTGCCTCCTGTCTTTCCTTTGGTTGTTACTGTGTTACTCTCTATGTTATTTTGTTACTAGGTATGTTACATTGTTACAATGCTTTGCAGAGCCTCAGTTGCTGGGCAGAGTGGATTTGTCTCTTGGTCTTTCCTTTGGTTGTTACTGTGTTACTCTGTATGTTACTATGTTACTAGGTATGTTACATTGTTACAAAGCTTTGCAGAGCCTCAGTTGCTGGGCAGAGTGGATTTGCCTCCTGTCTTTCCTTTGGTTGTTACTGTGTTACTCTGTATGTTATTTTGTTACTAGGTATGTTACATTGTTACAATGCTTTGCAGAGCCTCAGTTGCTGGGCAGAGTGGATTTGCCTCTTGGTCTTTCCTTTGGTTGTTACTGTGTTACTCTCTATGTTATTTTGTTACTAGGTATGTTACAATGTTACAAAGCTTTGCAGAGCCTCAGTTGCTGGGCAGAGTGGATTTGCCTCGGTGTTTCCTTTGGTTGTTACTGTGTTACTCTCTATGTTATTTTGTTACTAGGTATGTTACATTGTTACAATGCTTTGCAGAGCCTCAGTTGCTGGGCAGAGTGGATTTGCCTCTTGGTCTTTCCTTTGGTTGTTACTGTGTTACTCTCTATGTTACTATGTTACTAGGTATGTTACAATGTTACAATGCTTTGCAGAGCCTCAGTTGCTGGGCAGAGTGGATTTGCCTCTTGGTCTTTCCTTTGGTTGTTACTGTGTTACTCTCTATGTTATTTTGTTACTAGGTATGTTACAATGTTACAATGCTTTGCAGAGCCTCAGTTGCTGAGCTGGAGGGTTGCACTTTGAAGCAATCCTTCAAAGTGCAATACTGGTGCCAGGCAGGAGAGGAGAGGGAGAAGGGGCAGGTGCCCGAGGCTCTGCAACGCGTCTGTCTCCTCCTGTTTAACTTAATCAGTGGTGAGAGATGGGACAGGAAAAATGATTCAGCAATGCTGGGGGGAGGGCAGTGGGGGGGGGGCAGAGGGAGTAAACCTACTTGGGATAAAGAAGGAGTGAGGGATGGAGTGAAATGGGAATTGTAGGGAGAGAGATGGAGAGAGAGGGAGGGAAAGGAGTGAACTGGGGACTGCAGGGAGAGAGAGGGGGGGACAGATTGAATTGGGGATCATGTTGGGGGGATGGACAAAGAGAAATGGGATGAGGGCAGGAATGCATCAGGGTGAGTGAGGGGTTCATGGTGGGGGATTGAACCAGAATGAGTGAAGGGAGAGGAGTGGGTAGAGGGAGAGCAACTAAAAGAGGGAGAGTAAGAGATCAAAGGGGCTTTGGAAGTGGGGCATAAAGAAAGAGGGGGTAGACATGAGATGGGGGCTGTTTCTTCCTTCCTTCTCCAACCCATCCCTCCTCCTTCTCTTCTACCCTTATCCCTAGACCTCCCTTTTTCCTTCTTATCTTTCACCCCATTCCCTTTTCTTATCCTCCTTTGCTTCCCATCCCAATCCTGAACCCTTTTTTCTCCCTTCCTTCCTTTCCTCCCATTCCCTTTCCTTTCCCTCCCTGAATCTCTCATCTCCTTCCTCTCCCTCTGTTTCCTACATCCCATATCTGTCTACATCTCCTGCCTGTTACCAGATCCCTTACACTTCTTTCTCCCCAAATACAATGTATGCAAAAGAATTACACACACACAAGAGATCCAGGTATATTCAGCCAAGCATCGGTGTTGGCTAATAGAGAAGTGAATCGGGGTTTTTTTATCGGCTGCACCCGAGCCGATAAACAAAAAACCCACCCCGACCTTTTAAAACTAATCCCTTAGCTTCTCCCACCCCCCCAAAACCTTTTACAGGTACCTGTGGTCCAGAGGGGGTCCCGGGAGCGATCTCCCGCTCTCAGGCCGTCGGCTGCCACTAATAAAAATGGCGCCGATGGCCCTTTGCCCTTACAATGTGACAGGGTATCCGTGCCATTGACCAGCCCCTGTCACATGGAGGGAGCACTGGATGGCCCGCGCCATCTTTAAAAATGGCGTATGATATTTTCAATCGTCAGAAATACGATTCACATCCCTACTGGCTAACCTTAAGATTTCTGGGTCTATTCAGCCACAAACCCATGCTGGCTCTCTTTAAGATATCCGGGTATATTCAGCCACGTGCCTGTGCTTCTAACTTTAAGATATCCGGGTATATTCAGCCACATGCCCATACTTCCTAACTTTAATTTATCTGGGTATATTCAGTGAAGCGCCCATGCTGGCTAACATTTAGATATCTGGGTGAATTTAGCTATGTGTCCATGCTGGCTAACTTTAAGATATCTGGGGTTATTCAACCATGTGCCTGTACTGGTTAACTTTAAGATATCTGGGTATATTCAGCCATGTGTCTGTACTGGTTAACTTTAAGATATCCAGGTATATTCAGCCATGTGCACATGCTGGCTAAAATTATGATATATGGGTATATTCAGCCATGCAGCTGTACTGGCTAACTTTAAGATATCTGTGTATTTTCAGTCATAAGAACATAAGAACATAAGAAAATGCCATACTGGGTCAGACCAAGGGTCCATCAAGCCCAGCATCCAATCCAGGCCATAAGAACCTGGCAAGTACCCAAAAACTAAGTCTATTCCATGTAACCATTGCTAATGGCAGTGGCTATTCTCTAAGTGAACTTAATAGCAGGTAATGGACTTCTCCTCCAAGAACTTATCCAATCCTTTTTTAAACACAGCTATACTAACTGCACTAACCACATCCTCTGGCAACAAATTCCAGAGTTTAATTGTGCGTTGAGTAAAAAAGAACTTTCTCCGATTAGTTTTAAATGTGGCCCATGCTAACTTCATGGAGTGCGCCCTAGTCTTTCTACTATCCGAAAGAGTAAATAACCGATTCACATCTACCCGTTCTAGACCTCTCATGATTTTAAACACCTCTATCATAGAGGTGTGAATCGTGTGATCGATCATCTTAACGATCGATTTCGGCTGGGGGGGGGGAGGGAATCAGATCGTCGTGGTTTTGTTTTTGTAATATCGTGTAAATCGTAAATCGGGGGAGGGCGGGAAAACTGGCACACTAAAACATCCCTAAAACCCACCCCGACCCTTTAAAATAAATCCCCACCCTCCCGAACCCCCCCAAAATGCCTTAAATTACCTGGGGTCCAGAGCGGGGGTCCCGGTGTGATCTTTTACTCTCGGGCCTGCGGTGCGTTGTAGAAATGGAGCCGGCACTACCTTTGCCCTGTCATATGACAGGGCAAAGGTAGTGCCCCAGGGACTTTTGGCCAGCTTGGGGGGTCCAGCGGGGGTCCGGGAGCGATCTCCTATGCTCCTGACGTCGGGGGACAAAAAACAAAATGGCGCCGGCGCTACCTTTCACCTGTCATATGACAGGGCAAAGGTAGTGCCGGTGCCATTTCTACAACGCACCGCAGGCCCGAGAGTAAAAGATCACACTGGGACACCCGCTCTGGGCCCTAGGTAATTTAAGGCATTTTGGGGGGGTTCGGGAGGGTGGGGGATTTATTTTAAAGGGTCGGGGTGGGTTTTAGGGTTGTTTTAGTGTGCCGGTTTTTCCGCCCTCCCCCTTCCCCTTCCCCTCCCCCTTCCCCCGATTTACGATTTTTGACGATAAATCGGGGGAATTCCTATTGTATTGCACTTCTAATGATTTTTGACGATTTAAAATATATCGGACGATATTTTAAATCGTCAAAAAACAATTCACATCCCTACTCTATCATATCCCCCCTCAGTCGTCTCTTCTCCAAGCTGAAAAGTCCTAACCTCTTTAGTCTTTCCTCATAGGGGAGTTGTTCCATTCCCCTTATCATTTTGGTAGCCCTTCTCTGTACCTTCTCCATCGCAATTATATCTTTTTTGAGATGCGGCGACCAGAATTGTACATAGTATTCAAGGTGTGGTCTCACCATGGAGCGATACAGAGGCATTATGACATTTTCCGTTTTATTCACCATTCCCTTTCTAATAATTCCCAACATTCTGTTTGCTTTTTTGACTGCCGCAGCACACTGAACCGACGATTTCAATGTGTTATCCACTATGACACCTAGATCTCTTTCTTGGGTTGTAGCACCTAATATGGAACCCAACATTGTGTAATTATAGCACGGGTTATTTTTCCCTATATGCATCACCTTGCACTTATCCACATTAAATTTCATCTGCCATTTGGATGCCCAATTTTCCAGTCTCACAAGGTCTTCCTGCAATTTATCACAATCTGCTTGTGATTTAACTACTCTGAGCAATTTTGTATCATCTGCAAATTTGATTATCTCACTCGTCGTATTTCTTTCCAGATCATTTATAAATATATTGAACAGTAAGGGTCCCAATACAGATCCCTGAGGCACTCCACTGTCCACTCCCTTCCACTGAGAAAATTGCCCATTTAATCCTACTCTCTGTTTTCTGTCTTTTAGCCAGTTTGCAATCCACGAAAGGACATCGCCACCTATCCCATGACTTTTTACTTTTCCTAGAAGCCTCTCATGAGGAACTTTGTCAAACGCCTTCTGAAAATCCAAGTATACTATATCTACCGGTTCACCTTTATCCACATGTTTATTAACTCCTTCAAAAAAGTGAAGCAGATTTGTGAGGCAAGACTTGCCCTGGGTAAAGCCATGCTGACTTTGTTCCATTAAACCATGTCTTTCTATATGTTCTGTGATTTTGATGTTTAGAACACTTTCCACTATTTTTCCTGGCACTGAAGTCAGGCTAACCGGTCTGTAGTTTCCCGGATCGCCCCTGGAGCCCTTTTTAAATATTGGGGTTACATTTGCTATCCTCCAGTCTTCAGGTACAATGGATGATTTTAATGATAAGTTACAAATTTTTACTAATAGTCATGTGCCCATTCTGGCTAGCTTTATGATATCTGGGAATATTTAGCCATTCACCCATGCTGACTAACTGTATGATATGCAGGCATTTTCGGCCATGCACCGATA
This sequence comes from Rhinatrema bivittatum, assembly GCF_901001135.1. Classification (NCBI taxonomy): domain Eukaryota; kingdom Metazoa; phylum Chordata; class Amphibia; order Gymnophiona; family Rhinatrematidae; genus Rhinatrema; species Rhinatrema bivittatum. The sequence goes on from NC_042615.1 coordinate 834,084,237, forward strand.
TTGGCTAACTATGACATGTGGGTATCTTCAGCCATGCACCCATACCAGCTAACTTTATAATATCTGGGTATATTCACTCCTGCACCCACGCTGGCTAACTTTATAATATCTGGGCATATTCAGCCATGTGCCTATGCTACTAACTTTATAATATCTGGGTGTTATGTTTGCTGCCTGCAGTAGGGCCTGTGAGTGGCTCATTAACCTCTTCACTGCTTGAGGCTGGGTGGCTTGGAGCTCCACCTTCTCCAGCTGCCAGAAATTCAGCCTCTCCTCCCAGATGCAGCCAACGCCACAGAGCCATGCTGTCGCTCCCAGGTGATGCTGAATTCTCTGCTGGCCTCTTTCCTGTAGCTGGGCCATTGCCATCATTACTTGATCTTCCACTGACTCCAGCACTCCCCAGCATCCTCCTAGTCATGTGCATGTGCCACTTCTGTTAATTTAAAAGACCCACGGCAGTAAAAGCTCCGCAGCCCTCCTTGATGACATCTTCACCTCATCATGCCTCCAGCCCTACAAAAGGGCTCTTCTGTCATCACTTCAGGCCTTCACAAGGATCTTCATGGTTGCCCATTATGTTCTTCATCCTTCAAGGTCTTCTGTGGTCATGCTTCTGTTTTAATGGTCTTCATATTTCTGATCTTCTGTTTTCATGTTCCTGGTCTTCATCTGCTTGCAAGGTTGTGTCTCATCCACAGTGGTTCCTTGTTGCTGGTGTCACCAGCAAGCTCCTACTATCCAGTTTTCTTCAGTGTCCGAGTCCTGAGTGTCCTGATGTCCAATTCTTCACCTTGTTCCTGTGTCCAAGTATTCCAAGTCCTCCAGAGCTCTGCACCAAAGTCCTGTAAGTATGATGACCATGACCAGCCCACGGCAGGCTGTGTAAGTCACGTTGCTGCTCATGTCCTGGGGCCAAGTCTCTCAAGTCTTTAGAGTCTTAATCTTCATTCCCAAGTTTCAAGTTCCCACTGGGGGGTCTGTGACCATCACACAGGCTGTGTAGGGTACCATGTAGCACAAGACCTGCTTCCAAATCTGTCTTCATTGGGTCAAGTCCTTGGAGTCCATCCTTGTTTTTAAAGTTCCAAGTTCCTAGTCTTGTTCCTAGTTCTGGTTTTGTGGAGCTTGTCCAGCCAGTGGATCTCCTAGTTCCTTATTGCAAGCTAAGTTCCTCTTTTCCAAGTGATGTTCCTAATTTCTAAATGATGTTCCTGTTCCCAGCCATGTTCTAGTCTTCAACCAAGTCATGCCTGTGTCTTCTGTATCTCTTCAACTGCCTTAACACACAAGCCATTTGCAGGCTGCAAGTCTGAAAGGGCTATTGAGTGGTTGGACGGCTACTCCAGAGACCAACATTGCGTTCCTGGGTCTCATTCCTGTGTGTGCAGGTTCAGTGAGGACATCAAGTAGTCCAAGCTACATTCCAAGTCCAAGTTATGTTCCTAGTCCAAGCTTCGTCCCAAGACCAGTCCATGCCTGGATAGACTTGCCTCCATGGCACATTCCTGGGAGCCTTGCCTGAGGTCATGCCATGGTTCAAGGGATCTCTCAAGTGAGTGTCTATGCTCATTCCACAGCCACAACACTGGGAATATTCAACCATGCACCTCTTCTGGATAACTTTAAGATATCTAGGTGTTGCATGTGCCAGCCACAGCAGGCCCACGGCCAGGCCGTCTTATCCTCTGCTGCCTACTCCAGCATCTGGCTCCACTTCCCTCATGGCTGTGGGCCACCGTCTCCATCCACGGGCCATCCCCAGCGCTCCTGTTTTTATGACAGACTCCTATGCCATGCAGCGGGCCTCTCCATGTGGCCCAAGGAGAGACGCCGCCGTCCCACACCACATCCGTCCCTAGGCATGCACACCCACATCTCAGTTCCTTATGAAGGGCCCATGGTGGGAACTTGGCTGCGGCCTTGGATGATGACATCATTGAAGCTCCGACATATAAGACCGGGATCACCTCCTGTTAGTTGCCTTTGCAACAGGTCTCCATGCTGGTCATGTACTTCGTTGCCTCCTGGTGATTCCCTCAAATTCCTGGTTCCTGTTCCCTCTGAGTTCCTGTTCCTGGTTTCATATTCTACGTTCCTGAGCTTTGTGCTATCCAGATTATCCCTACCGACTGATATCCTGGACCTGACCACTGCTTTGCCTAACTATGCTACTGATCTTCTCCTGGACCCGACCACTGCTTTGCCTGACTACGTTAGAAACATAGAAACATAGAAATGATGGCAGAAGAAGACCGAATGGCCCATCCAGTCTGCCCAGCAAGCTACGCACTTTATCCTTTTTTTTTTTTTTTTTTTTTTAATCTTTTTCTCTCTCCCACCTGTTACTATTGGCTTCCAGTACCCTCCAGCCCTAATTCCCCTCCACCCCACCACCAATGTAGAAAGCAGCGCCGGATCTGCATCCAAGTGAACATCCAGCACAATAAGGGGTAGCAACCACTGCAACCAGCAGGCCACACCCCTGCCCCATACTCTTACCCACCCCTGTTTTGTTTTTTTTGTTGATCTTCTCCTGGACCTGACCACTGCTTTGCCTGACTACACTACTGATCTTCTCCTGGACCTGACCACTTCTTTGCCTGACCATGCTACTGATCATCTCCTAGTCCAGATCTCTGCTTCATCTGACCATGCTACTGATCATTTCCTAGTCCAGAACTCTGCTTTGACCGACCATGCTACTGATCATCTCTGCTTTGTCTGATCACGCCTTTGCTTCTCTCCTGGACTTGACTTCAGCTTTGCCTTGCCACCACTCCTTGATTGCCACCTGCCCTGATTCAGCCTGCCCTACAATGCCTCCATAGTCTTAGTCCTTGACTTGGCCTTTCAGGCTCTGGCCTGCTCTTCTTCGGGTGTCCCCTGTCTGACCCTTGTTCCTATTGGCACCCGGGTCTCCATGACTTTGCCTCCTCCAGTACAGACTCTTCAGTTCTGCAGTTGCTGTCCCGGGACTGACCTCTCCATCTTCTCACCGATGACCAGCCTGCCCCGGTATCCAAGGGCTCAACCTGCAGGGAATAAGGGCTGGTATTGGTGAAGCTCCAGCCGGCCTCTGTTAGTCAGCCCACTCTGCCTGCCAACAATGGGGACCCGTAGGATCTCTCCTACGGGTAGCATCAACCCCACCTCGGCCCAAGGGTCTACGTCCTGTGCAACACTAGGTATTTTCAGCCACATGCCCAGGGCAGCTAATTTTAAAATATGCTGGTGTATAAAGCTTAAGCCCCTACTGGCTAACATTAAGGTACCTGGGTATATTCAGCCACATGCCCATGCTGCTGAATATCCCAGTCAATTTAGCCAGATAAGTTTAACAAGATAAATTTGTTAGCCAGCCAACATCCAAATATGGACCTCACCATTCCAAGTAAGATGTCTCCCATCTCTGTTCAGCAGACGTCTTTCTTGGAATACCTCACCATGAGCAAAACAATCAAAGCCCTGTCAACAAATCCACACAAAGGTAACTCTTCCTCTGTGCCTGAACATCAGTTAACTTGATTTTTTGTGAGTTAAATTTGCAAATTACATTCTGCTCATTTACCTGAGGATGAACACCTGACTCCTGCCCTTTGGCTTGAGTTGCATCGATTCTTCAGCAACATCTGGGACCCACATAGAGAGAGATCCATCTCTGTACCAGAACAGAAAACATTATCCAGCCAAACTGGTCCTGAATCTGTGGTGACACCAGCTTCAGCTATGGCTTCCATGGCAGGTCCACATCCAGCCTGTCTGCAGACCACAGCAGCATCAGGTATGTCCCAGTCATGATCACAGACTGTGCCCCAGGTGTTATTGTAATAGACCTCAACTCTTCTTTCACAAGAATGGTTTCCCCCCACCAACCTCACCCGAGAAACAGAGGATCCTGAAATAGAGAGAAACATTTATTTATTTATTTATAACTTTTTATATACCGAGGTTCAATTAACAAGATTAATTATCACTTCGGTTTACATTACAACCAGCAAAAAATAACAGATAAAATAACAAAAAATAAAATAACAAAAAAAAAATAACAGATAAAATAACAAAAAATAAAATAACAAAAAAAAAACAAACCATGACATGATTATCTTCTCAAACCACCAGCAGTGTATTCAGAGATCTCAATATAACACCCTGCCTCACCCGAGAAACAGAAGACCCTGAAATAGAGAGAAACATGACATGATTATCTTCTCAAACCATCAGCAGTATATCCTGAGTCCTCAACATATCACCCTGCCTCACCTGAGAAACACAGGAACCTGAAATGGAAACAGAATGGGAAAAGGTTATGATCTCTCGCCATCAGCAGTATATCCAGAGTCCTCAATATATCACCCTGCCTCACCTGAGAAACACAGGAGCCTGAAATAGAAACAGAATGGAAAAAGGTTATGATCTCTCGCCATCAGCAGTATATCCAGAGTCCTCAATATATCACCCTGCCTCACCTGAGAAACACAGGAGCCTGAAATAGAAACAGAATGGAAAAAGGTTATGATCTCTCGCCATCAGCAGTATATCCAGAGTCCTCAATATATCACCCTGCCTCACCTGAGAAACACAGGAGCCTGAAATAGAGACAGATTGTAAAGAGATTATCATCTCATACCAGCAGGAATACCACAGATACACATAAAGCATGAATACAGCATAGACAGCTGAAGAGCAGATCTTCATCAGAGCCCCATGCAGGCGTCACACTGATACACATAAAGCATGAATACAGCATAGACAGCTGAAGAGCAGATCTTCATCAGAGCCCCATGCAGGTGTCACACTGATACACATAAAGCATGAATACAGCATAGACAGCTGAAGAGCAGATCTTCATCAGAGCCCCATGCAGGCGTCACACTGATACACATAAAGCATGAATACAGCATAGACAGCTGAAGAGCAGATCTTCATCAGAGCCCCATGCAGGCGTCACACTGATACACATAAAGCATGAATACAGCATAGACAGCTGAAGAGCAGATCTTCATCAGAGCCCCATGCAGGCGTCACACTGATACACATAAAGCATGAATACAGCATAGACAGCTGAAGAGCAGATCTTCATCAGAGCCCCATGCAGGCATCACACTGATACACATAAAGCATGAATACAGCATAGACAGCTGAAGAGCAGATCTTCATCAGAGCCCCATGCAGGCGTCACACTGATACACATAAAGCATGAATACAGCATAGACAGCTGAAGAGCAGATCTTCATCAGAGCCCCATGCAGGCGTCACACTGATACACATAAAGCATGAATACAGCACAGACAGCTGAAGAGCAGATCTTCATCAGATCCCATGCAGGGGTCACACTGATACACATAAAGCATGAATACAGCACAGACAGCTGAAGAGCAGATCTGCATCAGAGCCCCATGCAGGCGTCACACTGATACACAGAAAGCATGAATACAGCATAGACAGCTGAAGAGCAGATCTTCATCAGAGCCCCATGCAGGCGTCACACTGATACACACAAAGCATGAATACAGCACAGACAGCTGAAGAGCAGATCATCAGAGCCCTATGCAGGGGTCACACTGATACACATAAAGCATGAATACAGCATGTATAGCTAAAGAATGGAAATCTGTAAGGATATTTTTACAATCAGAAGCTTAGTTCTAATGAAATGTTCTTACTTTTTAATCCAAAACTAATGTGAAAGTTCCAGAAATTTCTAATAAGCTGCTAAATTGGCAAAGTATAGATGAATGTTTAAGCTCACATTAATTGACCTGTTTAGCGATTGGGTGGTTATGTGGATAAAACGTATGCATGTATGTTAAGTCATCCCAAATGTGAGCATAGAGTACGCAGGATAACCATGCATGCACGTTTTTTTTTAAAGTCACTGTGCAGTTATTCGTTTCTTCCCTGATCAAGTTACACCAATGGGAAGGGAACCCCTCCTTTAACTCTGGAGAAAGACACACGTGTTGGGTGAACGTTTAACTGGCTGAGAATTCACAGGAGGACTGGATTCAGACACTCTAGCCCTCCATGCCAATCTTAACCCAACATAGGCTTTGAAATTTTACTGCATGATATATATTATAGCAATACAGGGGATAAAGGACCAGGGAGAAGATGAATCAGCAGCATTTAGGAACAGATAACGTGATACTCTGAGGAATCAAGCAAGCACACTTAGTCTGAAGAGATGGGAGCAACATCAGTAAGGTCTCTTTATCCTTGCATCAGACATAATGTAATAAAAAGAACTGAGAATCGCACCTGAACAGGTGACTCCAAACCTGCCCTCTGGATTCTTGCAGTAATCCAGGCTTCTCCGATAGTTTCTGCACTGGGATAACTGGGACTCGTGACCTTGGCATGCGAGAGTGAAGTTCCAAACTGGTCCTGAGGTGTTCCAGAGATGGGATCCTCTCACCACGTCCACCACAGACCCACATCCCAGCTCTCTGCACACCACGGCAGCGGGCGGGATAGCACGACCTTCATAACAAATCATCCTCCAGGCATTTTCAACGTAAACCTCCACTTTTCCTTCACAGGTAGCCTCTCCACCCACGATTCTGGTGTCGAAAGCAGGCTCTGAAAGATACCAAAAGAGCAGTGAGGAAGGAAGGAGGAGACAATCCTTGTTAATTGTCCTCTGACGGTCCTTGTATGTCTTAGGTTAGACAGATGTCCTAAAGTTGAGGGGATTTGTCTCCAACAGCATCAGTTCTTTCCTGGCTTAGGTCCCCCATCGCACTGAATGTGATCAATGAATGGACAGCAGGCGGGGAATCAGCCATTTCATTCATGCCTTGATGAAAGGAACGGGATGGGCTCCTTGCCCCGGGTCAGCTCGAGCCCTGTCCCCACAGGCAGGCCATGTCTGGCTGAATAAAATGTGCCAGGGCTCATGCCTTACTCCAAAGCAACCGGTACCGGGTGGATAAGAGCTGCATGGGCCCGCAGCGGCCGAAAGAAAAAAGGGAGTCACAAATACACCCACGCAGAAGGCTGAAACACAACTGCTGCTCTATGAATCCTCACAGGACAGTGGTCCTCACCTACGGGTGACAGCACAGGATGGAAAAAGAAGAAGACTGAGGAGAGACAGCTGTGGCTCACAGGGATAATTGCAGGCTGAGCATGCTCAGGGCACTCAGTGCGTCAGCGTCAGTCAAAGCTTTGTAGAAACTTTGACAGAAAAGTTTTCCGTAACAGGGCTCCATCCTCTGATGTCACCCATGTGTGAGGACTACCATCCTGCTTGTCCTGTGAGAAACATTTATTCAAATCTCTCAGATCCAAAATCAGCATTTAAAAAAGGTTTGGACAAGTTCCTGGAGGAAAAGTTCATTAACCATTATTAAGGTAGAGTTGCAAAAATCCACTGCTTATTATTGGGATAAGCAGCTCGGAACTTCTCTACCCATTGGGATCCTGCCAGGTACTTGTGACCTGGATTGACCACGGTTGGAAACAGGATACTGGGCGTGATGGACTTTTGGTCTGACCCAGTATGGCAAGTCTTATGTTCTTATCTTATTCTGTCCCTGGGAAGGTACCACCCAGGGGCAGGGTATACCTGCTCTCTGCCCCAGAGGCTGAGGCTATGATCAAATATTGTAAACAGAATCTGCAAAGAGGCTTCATTTGCCCCTTGTCATCACCTGCTGGGGCTGGATTATTTTTTTTGGAGAGAAAGACGTTTCTATTCCCCTGTATTGACTATCGTGGCCTCAATTCCATTAACTGCTATCCTCTTCCCTTGATCTCTGAGCTCTTTGACTGTCTTGGAGGTATGTAGATATTTACCAAGCTTGGCCTTTGGGTGGCCTATGAGCTGATCAGAATCCAATAAGGATACAAATGTCACCTTTAATACCTGTGACAGGCACTATAAATATAGTGATGCACTTTGGGTTGTGTGATGCCCCTGTGGTCTTTCATTTTATGGTCAACAAGATCTTTCAGTTCTTGCTCTACTCCCACATAGTGGTCTCTCTAGACAATGTATTAGTCTTCTCTAAGTTCTTGATGGAGTATTTGATGTCACATGAAACAGGTCCTCCAGAAACTCTGGGAGCACCACCTCTACACAAAGCTACAAAAGTATACTTTTGAAAAGGAAGAACTCCCCTTCTTAGAATATATCGTCTCCCACCAAGGCCTATGCATGGTCCCAGATAAGTTGAAAGTCATTCTGGAAAGGCCTCAGCCCAATTTATTCTTGATTATTCCACCTTGGTGGTTCCAATCACAGCCCTTTCCAAGAAGGGCTTAGACACCAGGAACTGCTTGGGCACCAAGAACTGGAACACTGATACTATTCAAGCCTTCAAGCATCTCAAAAAGGATCAGTGCCTACACCACCTAGACCCTTCCAAGCCATTCATTCTGGCGGTAGATGTGTACACTCTCTGGATAGGCATTGTCTTCCTTCAGCATAATGGTACCCTTGTGACTTGCTCTATTTGTCAAAAAAATGATCTCTTGCAGAGAAGATTGGAGATTGTGAGCTACTAGTAGTCAAGCTAGCCTTAGAGGAATGGCAAATTCTGTTGGAAGGGGCCAGACATCCCATAACTTATCTATTAGGATCACAAAAACTTGGAGTACCTGCCACAAGTGCAAAGACTAAACCCCTGGCAAACCCGCTGGTCATTGTTTTTTAACTGGTTTGACTTTGAGTTGTGGTAATGTTCCACTCAAGAAGAACCAACGAGCCAAAGCCCCCTCACTCTCTTTCAATACTGAAGGCTCTCTGGAGTCTCTGTGACACATCATCAACCCTGCAAAGATTATAGTTGCTGCCGCATTCACAGTTGCACCTAGGGGAAGCCCATTGTTCTCCAGAGCCTAAGCCAAAAGGTTTTTCAGTGGGCTCATGTCTCCTGGTTAGTGGATCACCCAGGAATCATCCAGACCTTGGAGTTAATCTTCCCACACTATTGGTGGCCTTTGATGAAGACTGACGTGAAGTGCTACATAGAGTCCTGCCCCATGTGTGCCATGAATAAGTGTGTGAGAGCTTAAGCTTGGGGATTGTTACAGCCACTGCCAGCTCCCAAGGAACCCTCGATTCACTTGGCCACTGAGTTTGAGATTGACCTTTCCCTATCTAATGACATATTTCATGTCCCTCAACCTCTTCAGCACCTTAACTAGCTAAACTCTGTCCAAAATATCTTCTGGCTGCATGGGTTCCCTTTTCACATCTTCTCAGACCGAGGAGTACAGTTCATGGCCCTCTTCTGGAAAAGTATGTGTAGGAAGTTTGGAATTACCTTGTATTTCTGTTGCATTCGTGCCTCTTCTCGCCCCTCGCTCCACCCTCTCTACCTTGGGAGCAACTCCCTTTGACTCTGATGGACAGATGCAGCCGCGGCTTCTCCCTGCCTCTTGGTCCCAGTGTCCCCGGGCTGGCTTGACGCTACGGATCCGCCATGTTCCTGATGACTTAAGGGTGCGCGCACGTGCTCCAGACTTTGAACCAACAAGGGCGTGAACCTCAGGGGCGTCCCCCGTAGTGACGTCATCCATTTCCACTTTAAAAGGTCTTTGTTTGCCAACCTCTAGCGAGTTAGCAAGGAACTCCAACAGGACTTGCTTCGGCAGTCCATGATACTTTCAACAACGTTCCGAGTCAGCAAGGGGAATCCTTCTCCACTGCTCGACCTTTTCAAACTTACCAGGAGTACCTGCTCCACGGGGGCTCCACTCTCTCTTCTTGATTTCAGATTGCCAAGATGGGATCCGGTACTTGCTCCTTGGGGACCTACGTCCTTGAATATTCGGAAGACTCCTCATTGCCTGGAAGCGATCGCAGACATGAACACAGTGAGTTCTATTGTAGATAGGAATCAGTACTCGCTCCATGAGGGCCTACATTCCTTAGCTCTGAAGACTCCCTTCCATCCAAGATGTTATCACAGGTATGGAGATCGAGAGTTATATTGGCAAGATTGCAAATAGGAACCGGTACTCGCTCCACGAGGGCCCATGTTCCTAGAATCATTTATAGACTCTCTTCTACTCTAGAAGCCATTTCATATATAGCTATTGCGAGTTCTTATTACAGACTGCTTATAAGAATCAGTGCTCGCCTACGGCTCCTGTTCCTGAATATACTGAAGACTCTCTGTGGCAAAAAGACCATTGCAGACATCTACTATTGTGAGTGTACCATCTTGTATCTAGTATACCCTGTCTATCACTACTTCTAGTCTCTCTCTACAGCTCAGCGACCCAGAGATTATATTCCAGTATCAGAAGGACTTCAGTCTTGCCGAACACATTGACTCACTACTGCCACCCCTGGTAGCCAGCTTCCAGCTTAATAAAGAACTATTTGTTGATAATCTAGCCTAGCTGGTGGTTCCTCTCAGGATCTCCTCCTGGGGGGCTGTCATCTGCCATCGGCCCAGGGATTCACCATTTCCTCCAAGTGGTCATTCCTTACACTACTATTACCCTGAGGGAGCCAACCACTACCGACCACTAACACCGCTTACGGAAGTATTATATAGATAGCTACTTTCTCTCTCTTTGGGACTTGCCAGCAGCCTCTATAATAACAGATTGCTACTCCGTAGCGGAAGCACGATAGATTGCTATCTCAGTAGTGAAGTACAATATATCTATTGTTACCTCCTCGCCTCAGAAGAGTATCATTGAACAGATTGCCAACTCCTCTTCCCTGGGGAGTTGATCCATAACAGATTGCTACCTCCTTCCCTTACAGGAGCATCTAACAGCAGTTCGCTACAAGATTTCCAACTCTGTCCTCCTGGCGGGTAAGCACTATAGATAGCTAACTCCTTTCCTCTGGAGGAGCAGATCATGACAGATTGCTACTCCTCCCCCTTCAGGAGAAAAGCAGATTAGATTGCTAACTCCGCCCTCCTGGCGGGGTGAGTGATAACAGATTGCTAACTCCTCCCCTCTGGAGGAGGAGAGCGTAACAATTTCACTTCAGCTTACCACCCCCAGAGCAATTGGTAAACTGAGTTATTAAATCAAAGTCTCAAGGCCTTTCTCCAAGCCTATGTGAACCAGCAGCAAGATAACTGGGAATCTCTCCTCCCATGGGACAAATTTGTTTATTTGTTTGATTGAAAATCTTATATTATGCTTCATTTCCAGGAAGCTTAGCAATGCGGATTACTTGTTAACAATCATAACATTTTTACATTGAGTACATTCACAGCTACTTACATTATACGTGTTAGTTAGAAACGAAAATTAAACATAAACAGCTTAGTGTTTTGGGGAGGGGGTTTACATACGTAGTAAAAGGTGTGATTGAAATGACAGAAAATCTTCAGTGATGTGTTCTTTCCTGTTCATTCCTCCCATTATGTATGTAATCCCCCCCAACACTAATCCCCCTCCCCCCCCCACCAAACCCCACTCTGAGTTAAAAGTGCCCCCTCTTACAATGGTATAAATAGAGAGTCACGTACTGCTGCCAGTGTAAAGGTTCTCTCTCTCTCTCTCTCTCTCTCTCTCTCTCTCTCTCTCTCTCTCTCTCTCTCTCTCTCTCTCTCTCTCTCTCGCTCTCTCTCTCTCTCCTTGAAGCAGTTCTGCTCACAACTGTGCCAATTATAGATTTATTTCCTAAACTTCAGCAACTGTAACTTTTGTTAACTAAAGGTGTTCCTGCTCTGTTGTTGACATCAGGGTACGTAGTCCCTAATTGATATGTGGAGTAGTTGTTAAGGTGTTTTGATCATTTTAATACCCCTCTTCTTTATACATGTTACATTTGGTGGCTCAAGGGAAGGCTCCGCGAGCTACTTCACTCACCCCGGGGGCCACCGGCCAGTCTTCACGGCAGGGATGCCATCAGCATCCAGGCCCCACTGGGTGCGGCTTGAGATGCCACCATGTCGCTTTTTCTCCAGCCTTTCCTAGCCATGCATGTGCTGAATTCCCCAGATATTTAAAGGCCCTGAGGAGGGAATCCAGCCTTGACACCCTCTGATGACATCACAGGCCCTACGATATATAAGGCTCTCTCAGAGGTACAACAGACACTTCAGCAATTGTCCTTCTGCATCTGCAGTGCATGTTGCTCCTAAGTTCCTGGTTCTTGTTTGTCTTACGTGCCTGGTTCCTGTTCATACTGCCTTGCCTCTTCCTGCCTTTCCTCATCCTGCCTTGCCTCAACTAGTCTACCTTGTCCAGCCATGCCTTGTCCTGTCCAGTATCTTGTGTGTCCTTTAACACCCTTGATCTGACTTTGACCTCTTGCTGGACCTGAACATGAATGCCTGCCACCTGGACATGACCATGTCAGTCTGCTGCCTGCCCCCAACCTTGGTGTGCCCTCAGCTCCTCCGGTCTGCTGCCTGTCCTAACCACAGCATGCCTTTCGACTCTTGTTTACATGACTATTCTAGGGACCCACCTAAGCCCTTCTGGCCACCAGAACCTAAGGGCTCAACCTGAGAGGGAGGTGGATGGTATAGGTGAAGCTCCAGCCTGTCCCACCACAGGGGCACATTTGTTAGCTGCTGGTATAGGCCTTGTAGGTTCACCTATGAGGCTGCATCAACTATGCCAGAGCACAAAGGGCTCACACCCATGCCATTCATTACAATGTTGTGCTATTAGGGCTAACTTTAGAAAACTTTTGAGCCCATTGATATTACTACAAGCATTCCAGATGAATTCATTTTCTTGGAAATGAGTTGTGTTCCTTCAACTTCCTCTTTACTATACTTTCCTCGAGTAGCCTCAGGAAATGGTTCCATTTCCTAAGACATGGCTCATTTACATACTACAATAGTTCTTAATAATCCACAGTACTGTTCAAAATATAGGTGGTGACGCTGAAATTCTAGACTGGACTAGGACATTTTCAATAGATTGGAGTAAAAGGGCAGATTTTCAAAGGGGTATGCACATAAGATACGCGCCTAACACCCAAAAAGCTGCCCCTTCCACCCCCTGCGTGCGCCGAGCCTATGTTGCATAGGCTCGGTGGCAGGCGCAAGCCCTGGGACGCGCATAAGTCCCGGGGCTTTCCTGGGGGGGGGGGGTGTTGGTGGCGTGTCACGGCAGGCACATCATCGGGGGCATTCCGGAGGCGGGGCTGCAGGCATGGTTCAGGCCCAGTGGCTTTCCGGGGGCATGGACGTGGCCTCCAGACCAGCCCCCGGACTGGAAAATGGTGCGCCGGTGCGTGCAAGTTAAGCCTGCCTGAAATAAAAGTAGGGGAGGAATTAGTTAGGGCCGGGGGGCGGGTTAGTTAGGGGAAGGAAAAGGAAGGTGGAGGGTGCTGGAAAGAAAGTTTCCTCCGAGGTCGCTCCGATTTTCCTCGGAGGGAACGGAGGCAGCCTGCGCGGCTTGGCGCGCGCAGGCTGCTGATTTTGCGCAGCCTTGTGCGCGCCGACCCCGGATTTTAAATGATATGTGCGACTACACGAAGAAAAGTACTTGCGCGCGTACTTTTTTAAAATCTGCCCCTAAATGTGTACATAAATTTGGATTTTAAAATAACTTAGCCCTCAGAAATTGTTCTTTAGATTATTGTAAGCATTTCTAAGAAGTCTTTGAAATCATAAAGTATTTATAAACACCATTTTTATATCCAAAATGAGGTAATTTTACCCAATGGTTAAATAACCATTCCCCATGCAATTTATACATTTTTTAAGCTATTGTTAAGGGTTTCCTATTCTCTCTTATATGATCCTTTCAGGTTTTTCATTGGTTTTCATAAGAACATAAGAACATGCCATGCTGGGTCAGACCAAGGGTCCATCAAGCCCAGCATCCTGTTTCCAACAGTGGTCAATCCAGGCCATAAGAACCTGGCAAGTGCCCAAACACCAAGAAGATCCCATGCTACTGATGCAATTAATAGCAGTGGCTATTCCCTAAGTAAACTTGATTAATAGCAGTTAATGGACTTCTCCAAGAACTTATCCAAACCTTTTTTGAACCCAGCCACACTAAGTGCACTAACCACATCCTCTGGCAACAAATTCCAGAGCTTAATTAGTTTTAAATGTGCCCCATGCTAACTTCATGGAGTGCCCCCTAGTCTTTCTATTATCCGAAAGTGTAAATAACCTATTTACATCTACCCATTCTAGACCTCTCATGATTTTAAACACCTCTATCATATCCCCCCTCAGCCATCTCCTTCTCCAAGCTGAGCAGCTTTAACATCTTTAGTCTTTCCTCATAGGGGAGCTGTTCCACCACCTTTATCATTTTGGTTGCCCTTCTCTGTACCTTCTCCATCGCAACTATATCTTTTTTGAGATGCGGTGACCAGAATTGTACACAGTATTCAAGGTGTGGTCTCACCATGGAGCGATACAGAGGCATTATGACATTTTCTGTTCTATTAACCATTCCCTTCCTAATAATTCCTAACATTCTGTTTGCTCTTTTGACTGCTGCAGCACACTGAGTTATTTCAACATATTATCAACTATGATGCCCAGATCTTTTTCCTGGGTGGTAGCACCTAATATGGAACCTAACATCGTGTAACTTCTGCATGGGTTATTTTTCCCCTATATTAATCATCTTGCACTTATCCACATTAAATTTCATCTGCCATTTGGATGCCAAATCTTCCAGTCTCACAAGGTCTTCCTGCAATTTATCACAATTCGCTTGAGATTTAACTACTCTGAATAATTTTGTATCATCTGCAAATTTGATAACCTCACTCGTCATATTCCTTTCCAGATCATTTATAAATTTATTGAAAAGCACATGTCCAAGAACAGATCCCTGAGGCACTCCACTGTTTACCCTTTTCCACTGAAAAATTGACCATTTAATTAATCCTACTCTCGGTTTCCTGTCTTTTAACCAGTTTGCAATCCACGAAAGGACTTTGCCTTCTATCCCATGGCGTTTTCGTTTTTTTAGAATCCTCTCATGAGGGACTTTGTCAAACACCTTCTGAAAATCCAAATACACTACATCTACCAGTTCACCTTTATCCACATGTTTATTAACCCCTTCAAAATATGAAACAGCCTAACACAGCCATTTATATGTTGCCTCTGCAGATTTCCTTTTTTTTTTTTTTTTAAATGCTATTGTGGACTGCTTAAACCTTTTTAAAGCCTCCAGTTACACCATCAAATCACCTCCCCACAAACACACACACACATACAAACACATTCCTCCAACATCATAAAAAAATATTGGCTAGCACTCCTGCATTTCCCTGGCTTTCAGATCAGTATTATTTTTATTATTTTTTTTTTTATCTCAACCCCATTTTAGCTCACTTGTTACATTCTACTGGTGAAAAATAACTCTGTTCACTTGAAGGATGTGCCACAGTAATGTCATTGCAGTTCCTTTCTCCTAAGTGGGCGGTACCATTTTGGACAGCGCAGTCTACTGAAATTAAAGACACTGTGGCAAGGCCTACAAGTGGATGGCATCATTTTTTGCTGATAGAAGAATACAAACAGATTGGGAGGACTGTTCTTAGTGTCTTGATTCGTGTTCTGATAGGTATTTCTAAGTGGAAAGACCATAACATTAGAAAACCATGTCACATAAATTAATACATTAACGCTCCTTAGAGTTAATGCATTTATTGAGCTCAGTTAATTATTTTTATGAGATCAGTACCACTCAAATTTACTCAGTCAGAGATATATTCTCAACAGCAGACTATAATTTTTATTTCACATGAGAAAAGTATATAATTAAATTCAATTGATAAACTTAATTAAGTGAGATCAAGTTATATGATAGAAAAATTAAATTCAAAGTAACTGCTTACCAAAGAGCTAAATATTCTTGCCAGAGCCTCGGGTGTGTCATGATCAGAATAGGATAGCAGCAGTCCCGAGTATCTGGACCTTACTGTCTAAATACCCTTCTTCATTGTGGACTACTAACAGTTTACAGTAAGCCCATAATCAGCTAACTTAGAAGTCTTCTAACCTCTTAAGTTACTAAACCACTAAATGTACAAGAAAATCTAGCTATAAAATACATCAGACACACTACGTCGACACCTGTGTGCTTTGATCTAGTATAGCATTTCTATCTAATTGACAAAAGAGCACATGATTTCATTTCTCTAATTTATATATATATATATGTTTTAAATGTGTAATACTTCTAATGCTTAAATATGTAGCATTAAATGCAATAGGTATATGTCCATCTTAATTGTAAATGGTCAAAAGACATCATTATAACTTTATCCAGAGTCCATTGCTACAGACTCTGGGAACTCTGCCAGGCCAGGTCATAAATCACTCTTAAAGCACTGGCTGGTTTCCCAGACCTAACAACTAAAGAAAAAAACATGTAATTTAGTCTTAGCACTTGCATCTGCCTCAGTGCTGAGACTAGGCCTCATTGTCCAGACTAGGCCTCAAGTAGGGCCTTGACACTGGGACCAGGCCTTGGGCCTTGGACTGAGCCTTAGTGCCAAACCAAGACTTCAGTGTTGGGACCAGCCTCAGGGCTAGGCCCCAGACTTGGTCCATAGAACAGGCCCCAACTTAGCTTTTTTTTTTTTTTTGATAGGCATTGCTTAGATCCTTGGAAATAAATATTTATTTATTGACTTTTGATGTTCCATTTTTAATGTAATTTATTTAGTTCTATTATAATACACTTTGAGGTACACTTGGTATCTTCACTGCCTAGTAAGAAGAATCTAGTGCTGGGTAGATGGAGGACCTTATTTAAGTTTGGTAGTTAGGTTGATGGACAGAAGGTTTCTGCCTGGAAGGCCTGGTTAAATAGCTAAAATCAAACCAGTTTTATGTGCATAAATGGGCTTTTGAAAATTGTCCATGGCTTTCATGTGCACTTTTATGTGTTCTAGGAAGAGGCATTTACATGCATAGTTTTTGTTTTTTAAGTACACAGCATGAATGCACATGTACATGTTTACACCTGCTCCCCTCGGTTCTGCCCAAGTTCCTTAATTATACATACGTTTGCTTTGAAAACTTACACTAAAAGCTGACTGTACTCTTTGTACGGACTCCAGTTCTAAGTGTGCCATTATAAAATTCCCCCTTTTATGTGCATCAATCATTATTTCCAGCACAAAATACCAAATGCATTCTGTTACCTGGTGTGGTACAAACAAAACCAACAGGCTGAGATGAATTGCTAAGGGGACTTTCAAGGAAGAAGAGGCAGTCAGCCAGATGATCCTCCCAACCTGTGCAAGTAATGGACAAAGAATGATGTCTCTCGGAAGGATAAGTCAGTGTATGTTGGAATCGAGTTCGACCGCATCCGAGCTGTCTGCATGCAACTTGTGCCACTTCATAAGCTTTACTTGAAGACACGCTCTGCCATGTGCCGTTGAAATAGACCTCCAAGGTCCCACCACAGGGGCTGTATCCATCTACAAGTCTCACACCAGAGATATCTGAGCAGAAGAGAGACAGAAAGCATCTGAATGCAAACTACATCTTTCCTTATCTGACTTAGGCAACGTGAGTCAAAACAGCAACAAACACAGAATCTGGGAATCCAGCTGCAGATAAAGGACTCAAAAGCCTTAAGACCCCACTTCACCCTCTTTATTGCTCAGTTCTTTGCTCCTGAGAAGATATTGGCACTTAGAGGTTGTGAGAGCTCCTTCTGCCTGCTGATACTGCCATTATTTCTCTATGTAAAGAGTCTGGAGGAGAATGAAGCACTGACTATTAAGAGTTTCAAAAAGCAAGTCAAAACTTTTCTTTTTAACCTGGCCTATTTCTAAGTCTATTTCATTTTATATTAGTTGTTTTTGATGTTTATTCTATGTTGTTCTTTTACTTATGAGACTTTAGTGTGCTACTTTATATCTCTTTGTTTTATTTTTATTTTATTGTGTTATTTGTCTTGCGATTTTAATATTATGAATGTATTCTTGTTCGTCGTCTAGTCCTTCCACTGTTAGGTGATTCATAAATAACAATAAATGTAAATGTAAATATAAATGACTGTCACCAGAGAAGCATGCAGGCATCATACACGTAAAGCATGAAAACAGCACAGACAGCTGAAGAGCGGACTTTCATCCAAACACCTTGCAAGCACTGTATTGGTACACATGAAGAATGAATACAGGATTTCCTGCCACGAGAGGCTGGAGTAGGCCTGTGACTAAGATGGCGGCATAAGCAGGACACTGTAAGACCGTCGTGAAAAAGTTTCTTAAAATATTTTCAAATGAAGTTGTTATGCCTGCTAAGAGGAAGGGCAAAGTGAGGGTATACCCCTCCGAGACTCCGCCCTTTCTGACACAACTAGAAATCACGAAATTCATGTCCTTACCTGGTAAAAATCTGGCGTCCGAGGATTCTGATGTGGCAACTGGACTGGGAGAACCACCTGACACGGCAGAGGAGGTATCGCTGAGCCTCGAGCTAAGGAGGCCACTGATGCAGAGAGAGAACGGGGAAAGTTTCGTGGAGGGACTAGGAAGTGATCTCATGTCCGGGCCCAGACGCGGAGCAGAAGGAGGAACAGCGGGGGAGGCATCGCAAGATCTGGAGCGTCCGGAGGTTCAACGGCCCGGGAGTGCTGCTGCGATATTGGTGGAAAGCGGAGAGGAGACAGCGAGTGCGAACTGTTTAATCGAAGGAAACATCGATGAGCCAGGAGCTCAACCCGCAGCAAGTACAAATGGGGATATTGGGAGTAGCCAGTTTGCAGGACCCCCTACCCAACCATCTGTCGTGACCCTTGACAATCTGTGGGATATCGTGGCAGGGTTATCATCTGAAGTGAGGACTCTCAATTTGAAATTAGATCAGACCACTTTTAAACAACAACAGGAGTTGGGTAAGACCCAACGGAAAGTGGGAAATATAATGGACAGAGTCTCTGAACTGGAGAAGAAAGATAAGAAGACCCAGGAATTCAAAGCACTGGCTGTTAAAGACAGAGAGACGCTCGCTAGGTGTCTAGAACAGTTAGAGAACAATGCCAAAAATATGAATTTAAGAATACTGAATTTTCCCAGAGTCATAGGGGAAATTCCCTTTGTGACTTAAAAGATTACTACATGAAGGGCTGGGATTCTCAGAAGAGGAAATGCCTGGAATTAATGCATGTTATTTTCTGTTTAGATCTAGGAATTTGAATAGAGAGCCCAGTGAGCAGTTACAATCTAATTTGACTAATTTTCTCGAAAATTCAGATATGGTAGTACTTGACAAGGGTATGCTCTTGGTCTCTCTAATTTCTACTCATGATGTTAATGAAATTATGAAAATATATTTCAGAAAATTTCCAGTAAAAGTTTTGGATATTTCTATTAAAATTTTTCCGGATTTGGCTTTAGTTACCCAAGTGAGATGGAAAAACTTTCTTTCATTTCGACAAGAAGTGATTGATTTGGGTTTTACGTTTTTGTTACATTTTCCATGTAAATGCCTGGTAAAAAAGAGAGATGAATGCTATACATTTTTCTCCCCAGATCAATTGAAGGTTTTTATAGATTCAAAGAAACCCAGCACATCAACCCCTGTATTGTAATAAATACAGAAACCAGGTATAGCTATGCTAGTCATCTTTTCCTTTTCCTTTTTAAATTATCATTTTTACCTAAATAACTCCCAATAACCTACCTCACAAATTAGAATAATTGACAGTAAGAGATAAGGTGAATGTTATGAACCCTCCTGTAGCGGTGCTATGGGAGGCTCCTTACCTCTTCCTGGAGGCCACTCCAAAGCCGGGTCTCACCTACGAACTATCCAGGATTTGCTCCAGGGCTTGGGAGGCCTTGATGTCCTTGGGGCCTGCCTGAGGCTTGCTTGTGTTTGCATGGACTTCCTGGTTTGAGCCACACCCTTCTCCCTAGGGGCCGGCCCGCAGCACTTCTCCATAGTTATAGGGCCAGCTAGGTGTGGGCCTGCCAAACTCCTCCCAGGGAGTCGCCTGCCTGCAGCCCTATAAAAGGACTTCAACTTCCACTCAGTCTTTACCTTGCATCGGAGTTACTTCCCTCTGGAGGCTCCTGCCTGCCAGAACTCCATCAGGTCTTCGTCTTCTCCATGGAGCTCCTCATCTTGATGTCTCGTCTGTTCCTTGTCACGCCATGTCTTCGTTGCCTGAGGTCCTCGTCCATGTGTCCTGATGTCTCGTCATAGATCTTCTGTTTCCTGATGTTCCAGGTTCCTTGTTGTCCTGCTTCTGTGTCTTCATCTTCGGTGCTCTTGAGCCTTCTGTGCTGCCAGCCGGGAATCTCCAGGTGACGCGGCTTCGTCATGGGAGATGCTGGCAGAGGATGGGTGTCCCTGTGCTCCTGAGCTTCTTGTCATGCCAGCCGTTGGTGGAGCTTCGGACGACATCGGCTCCATCGTTGGAGTTCTGCTTTGACTGGATCCTCTCCTGCGCTCGTCCCATTCTCAGCGTGGTCCATGACCAGCCGCCTGGGGCTATGTAGGGCGCGCAATGGGACAGCATGGTCCGTGACTCAATTCGGCGGGTGGACTGAGAAGGGCACCCTGAGAGACAGTGCAAATGTCCTTCCTCCCAGCTGTTGCCAAGTTCCTTGTCTCGTCTGTGATGCCATTGCATCAACCCAAGTTTTCGTCTGTGATGCCGTCGCATCAACCATAGTCTGTCATGTCTACGTGTCAAGGTCCGTCTGCCCTCGACCTCAGGCCAGGCCTGCTGCTCCATGCCGATCCAAGCGGCAGGTCCGAAAGGTCTCGGAATGGTCGGAGGACCATTCCCATTCCAACATCATCCTGTTGTTGGCCTTGGGAGCTTGCAGGCCTGGCAGAGGGTAAGACCGTCAGCCGTGCTGGAACACGCCGTCAACCCTCGGTTCGGTCCTGGATTTGTCTGGGGTCGGGTCGAGGCCCATGGGCACGCTAAACCCCGGCGGGGATCACTCCGTAGTGCCCCCGTTACGTAACAGTGAATTTCTCTTAATATAAGGTGAATGTAATATATGTCATTTATTCCATCCAGGAACTTTATCTCTCTAGCATGTCCTGATGCATGTCCTGATGATAGAAACATAGAAATGATGGCAGAAAAAGACCAATCTGCACAGGAAGCTCCCACACTTATTTTCTCATACTTATCTTTTCATCAACCACCAAGTTCAGTGCCCTTGTTGGTAACTGTTTGATTCGAATTTCCTGCCATCCCCTGTCATTGATACAGAGAGTAGTGTTGGAGTTGCATCAAAGGTGAGCAAAAGGTGTAATGGTTAAGGGTAGTAACCGCCACATCAAGCAAGTTACCCCGATGCTTGGATACCCAGACTGTCCAGATCAATGCCTTGTTGGATGCTGTCTGAATGTAAAACCTGTTTTCCACATTTCCCACTACCGTTGAAGCAAAGAGCAGTGATACATTTACCCAATCAATATTGGGGTAATTGAAATCTCCCATTATTACTACACTACCAATTTGGTTAGCTTCCCTAATTTCTCTTAGCATTTCAATGCCCATCTCACCATGTTGGCCAGGTGGATGGTAGTATGCTCCTATCACCATACTATTCCCCCATTTTGTCTCATGCAGGATCTTTATCCTGTTGGATATACCATCCCGGACATAAAGCACCTCAGTGTAAGGCTTTATCCTAGCTGGCAGCCATAGACTAGGACTGTTTTTGAGATTCCTCTCCTTATTCAGGACAACTATTGAAAGCTAGTGTAAATGTTTCTGCATTGCAAGGATGCATTGGTCGCACAGGAAATTTTTTGCTTTGCGGGGTTTTGCTAATAGCCTCATCTATATGTTCTTTACATGTAATGAGTGCTGTTTGCTATGTGCTCAATTGCACTGCACGCACATTTTGGATGCACCAATCCCCATTTTGCATCGGGTGCTATGGACGTGTGTCCAAAATGTGCGAGCTGAGCCTTGTGCTGGCTGCAGCACATGGTATTGCATCGGCCTACTTGTGAAAGAGAGCTTTGTGAGTGGGGCCCAGCAGGAGAAGAATAAGAACTGGGACGCACGTGGGGTTAGTGAGACCAGGCCTCAGGTCTCCAGGAGGAGGGCAGCTCCTGAAGAGCAACGCTGTCCAAACACTGAGCTGAGACAAAGCTGAATTGTGAGTACACTGTTCTGAAGGAAAGACACTCTAGGGTTTTGTGATTGTGAAGTTTTAAGAAAGGCTGGAGACAGACTGCATTTGTGACTCCTGGCCTGGGGGTTCACAGCTTGGTCCCACAGCCTGCCAGATAGACCCAGTTATGTGCATGCTTGAGTTTCCACTAGGACTTCTAACATTTCCTGTTAACATCTTTGAACTCATTCTGGCAGCCCCAACGCTCATTACCGACACGATGTGCAAACGGTTGTCGGTATATAAAACTGTTTAAATAAATAAATAAATAAAATAAATTAAATTACTGAAGTCTTCAGATCTAGTCCTTTAAACATAGATCTCTAGCTCCTACCAATGCCCTTTCTTCACTTTTTGCAACTCTGAATCCTCTGTGCCTGTTCCTTTCAATTATTGGATTTCTTATCCACTTTCCACGTTCCAGTTACTGATGATCCTCCTGTGGACCATTGCACCACCTGACTGAGCAACATATTAAGCAACCAGGAAAGCTTCCCCTATACCCACACTTGCATTCACATAAGTAGAGGCAATTTAATCCTACAAACTCAGCTCTCCCACGGAGATGGCTTTTCTAACTCCCCTCCCTATTACTGTGTTACTATTTTACAATATGCACAGCAGGGAAATGTGAGTTATTTTCTGTGATGTTTTAAAAAGCTTTAAAAATCTTAGCAAGCTTATACTTACTCTGATGATGATTATTATTATAACAGTACCTGAACTTAAACTATCAATTGCAACGTGTGTCTTCGAATCACAGCTGTGTGTCTGTTGTATTCGCTGCACACATATCTTCCTCATTCCTCTGTAAATGCTGAGTGGATCAGATTTTATGAAAGCCAGTGGACTTTGTCTGGAGGGAACATCTGGGAATATTTGTAGAACAGCTCCGCAGCCCATCTGCCTGAGATCTTCACCTGTAACAGGTAGGTTCTGAGACAGAGGTTCATAGCAAACTGCCCTCCAGGCATCATAGTGGTAAATCTCCAGTCTTCCGGAGCAGGGTCCATCTCCATCCTTCAGTCTTATCCTGGACGCACCTGGGGAAAGAGCCGAGAGTTAGGCAGAGAAGCACTGACATCCCCCCTTTAATTCCGAAAGGTGAGCTTGGCTAGAGGTCAAATATTGAGATCATGCAATAGGTGAAATAGATATTTTCACATCCAGAAATTATTTGCATAATTTCATATAAATTCACATGTGGCACCTAGGCCACAAAAGGTGCTAGGAGTGCAAGTGCAGCACAAGTTTTCCTTAATTCCTCATTACCACAAAAAAAAAAAAAAAAAAACTCAAGGAAAAAGAGGTTTATAGTAGGCTCAGGTAGGATAAGTCCTGTGACCCACAGACACCCTGTTGCGATCCCGGGGCGGCCCCGGGATCGGCACTCACCCTGCCGCGGGTCCGCGGCCACCTCCCCTCCGTCGGGACCCCGGGCGCAGCTTCCTCCTCGCGGGCCGACCCCGCGCAGGCCTGCAGGGCCCTCCGGCACCATGCTCCGGCTTCCTCTTCGCCGCCGGCGTCCTCCCGCGGTTGGCTCCGCCCCTAGGCACGCGCGCGCGGCTGAGCCCTGGACTTAAAGGGCCAGCGCGGGAAAGCTCAACACCTCCTCTCCTGACGTCAGACGCTGCAGGGCTATTTAGCCCCGCAGTTACTAGCCTTCCCTGCCTTGCAACGAGGTTCCCAGGTATTCCTGACTCCAGTTGCTGCGTTCCTGTATCGTCTTGGTTTCTTCTTGGCTTCCGACCCCAGACTGGCTTACGTTGATCCTCTGGCTTCTGACCCCGGACTGGCTTACGGTGATCCTCTGGCTTCTGACCCCAGACTGGCTTACGTTGATCCTCTGGCTTCTGAC
The DNA here is from genome assembly GCF_901001135.1 of Rhinatrema bivittatum. Lineage (NCBI taxonomy): Eukaryota > Metazoa > Chordata > Amphibia > Gymnophiona > Rhinatrematidae > Rhinatrema > Rhinatrema bivittatum. The sequence goes on from NC_042615.1 coordinate 834,108,131, forward strand.
CCCGGACTGGCTTACGTTGATCCTCTGGCTTCTGACCCCGGACTGGCTTACGTTGATCCTCTGGCTTCTGTTCCCGGACTGGCTTACGTTGATCCTCTGGCTTCTGCCCCGGACTGGCTTACGTTGATCCTCTGGCTTCTGACCCCGGACTGGCTTACGGTGATCCTCTGGCTTCTGACCCCAGACTGGCTTACGTTGATCCTCTGGCTTCTGACCCCAGACTGGCTTACGTTGATCCTCTGGCTTCTGACCCCGGACTGGCTTATGTTGATCCTCTGGCTTCTGACCCCGGACTGGCTTACGTTGATCCTCTGGCTTCTGACCCCGGACTGGCTTACGTTGATCCTCTGGCTTCTGACCCCGGACTGGCTTACGTTGATCCTCTGGCTTCTGTTCCCGGACTGGCTTACGTTGATCCTCTGGCTTCTGACCCCAGACTGGCTTACGTTGATCCTCTGGCTTCTGACCCCGGACTGGCTTACGGTGATCCCTTGGTTCCTGACTATGGACTGGCGAGCGACGGTTCCCTGGTACACGACTCTGGACTGGCGAACGACGATCCTCCGGCACTCAATCTTGGACTCTGACTCGGCCCCCGCGGGTCCTCCTAAGTCCCAGCGGCCGGGTCCCTACGGGCTCCGCCTGGGGGGACTCCGGCTTCCAGGGTGAATCTCCTAAGTCCCAGCGGCCGAACTCCTACGAGCTCCTCTCGGGGGAGGATCGGCTTCCAGGGCGAAGATTTCTCACCTCTGCGCCAGTCCCACCGTCTCCTTCTTCCTCGCCAAAGCCCTTGGTCGCATAGGGCTTCCTTGGTTCTCCTTCGGCCATCCACGACTCCGTCTTTGCCGCCTCCCGGTCGGGACCACTGCTGCTCTACCTCGCTCAGCAGTTCCTCCTTTGGTTTCAATCAGCCCAAGGGTCCACGAAGCTAACAGATTGCAAGGCCATGGACCCGGCGGACCTTGCCGGCCTCAAGGCTATTCCGGGCATAGCCCAGAAGCTGCAACAGCAACAGAGCTGCCTCGACACTTTGATGTCAATAGTTCAACGCCTGGCGGATCGGGTTGAGGGGGCCTCCGCAGCCAGTTCTGCAGCGTCCTCGTCTCAGGCCAATACGGGTTTCTCCGCCCCGGTACAGATGCCTTCACTGCCTCGGTACTCTGGAGATCCGAAGGCGTGCCGGGGATTCCTCAACCAATGCTATATCCGCTTCGACCTTTTGCCTGCGCAATTCTCCACGGACCGAGTCAAGACGACCTACATTATCTCCCTCCTTGACGGGAGACCCTTGGCTTGGGCCTCCTCTCTCTGGGAGCGCCAGGATTCCCGATTGAATAACCTCGTGCAGTTCGTTAAGGCTTTTCGGAGAATTTTTGATGAGCCGTCTCGCGCTTCCACGGCTGCCTCAGAACTGCTCCAGCTGAGACAAGGCAATCGTCCCCTTGAGGAATACGCTATGGAGTTCCAGATCCTCGCCTCCGAACTGGCCTGGGGGGAGGACAGCCTACATGGAATTTTCTTGGAAGGGCTTTCTCCACGGCTCCAGGACGAACTCGCGGCCCGGGACCTTCCGGACGATCTCCAGGAGCTCATAGAGCTAGCCGGGCGTGTTGACCGACGCATCCAGCGCCGCTTCCGGGAGCGAAGGTCCGTCCAGAGGCAGGCTGTTCGTCGAACCACGCCACCTCGGGGCCGAGCTCCACCACCTGCGGCAGCTGCCCTTCCGCCTGAAGAACCCATGCAATTGGGCCAGGGCCCCCTCTCTGCCGAAGAACGGAGGCGTCGACGCTCGCAGGGGTTATGCCTCTACTGTGGGGGCAAGGGGCACTTCCTGGCTCGCTGCACTGAACGTCCGGGAAACGCCCGAACCTAGAGTCTAATGGGGAGTTGATTCTAGGCAGCACCTCTTCGAACTCCCCATGTACCGTCCCGGCGAAACTCTGTCTCCCAGGAGGAGGATTCGATACCTTGGCACTGCTTGATTCCGGGTCCGGGGGGAATTTTATCCTCCGAGATCTGGTACAACAACTGCAGCTCGAAGTCTTGCCCCAGGAACCACCCTTGCGGGTATCTTCCATCCAGGGGATTCCCCTCCCGGGGACCATTTCCACTCGTACGCACCTTCTCCAGCTTCAGGTCGGGCTTCTTCATAAGGAGGAGATCTCTTTTCTCATCCTTGAGAGATCCATTCACCCACTCATCTTAGGACTGCCCTGGCTGAGGAAACATTCCCCAGTGATAAACTGGGACTCGCTTCAGATCACGTCATGGGAGCCGGCCTGCGTCCATCGCTGCCTTCCTGCTCGTCCACTCCAGACGCTTCCGCTCCTGGCAGTCCCGTTGACGGTGCCACCACAGTACCAGGCCTTCCGGGATGTCTTCTCTAAGGAGATGGCTGAATTACTACCTGAGCATCGGCCTTTCGATTGCGCGATTGATCTGCTGCCAGATACTACACCACCTCGTGGTAGAGTTTACCCTCTGTCTCTGCCGGAAACCAAGGCCTTGTCTGCTTACATTAAGGAGAATCTGGACCGGGGGTTTATAAGACCATCTAACTCTCCGGCAGGAGCCGGCTTCTTCTTTGTGGCCAAGAAGGATGGGTCTCTTCGGCCCTGTATCGATTACCGGGGCCTGAACCAGATCACCCGACGTGACCGCTATCCGTTACCCCTGATTCCGGAACTCCTGGATCATCTGCAAGGGGCCCGCATCTTCACCAAGCTGGACCTTAGAGGGGCGTACAACCTCGTACGGATCCGACCGGGAGATGAGTGGAAGACCGCTTTTAATACCAGGGACGGCCATTATGAATACCTCGTCATACCCTTTGGTCTCTGTAACGCCCCAGCGGTGTTCCAAAATCTAATGAATGAGGTGCTCCGCGACCTTCTGTACACCTCAGTCATTGTCTACCTGGACGATGTGTTAATATACTCCCGGGACCTTGAGGAACATCGTCAACATGTCCGCCAGGTTTTGCTAAAGCTAAGAGAGAACCGATTATATGCCAAGCTGGAGAAATGTCAGTTCAAGGAGGAGTCCTTGCCCTTCCTGGGGTACATCGTTTCCTCCACCGGCTTCCGTATGGATCCCGGTAAAGTTGCCGCTATCCGGGACTGGCCTCAACCAGTGGGAGTAAAGGCGCTCCAGCGTTTTTTAGGCTTCGCCAACTTCTACCGCCACTTTATCCCGCATTATTCCACTTTGGTGGCGCCTCTTACAGCCCTCACGCGCAAGGGTGCCGACGCACGAAGATGGACCCCAACCGCCGTACAGGCCTTCCAGGACCTTAAGGAGGCTTTCCTTCAGGACACCTGCCTCCGACATCTGGACCCCTTACGCCCGTTCATAGTGGAGGTGGATGCCTCCAATGTGGCCGTCGGGGCCGTCCTGTCCCAGACCATCAAGGACGGTAAAGCTCGGCCATGTTCCTACTTCTCCCGTAAGTTTTCACCTGCCGAGAAGAACTACGGTATCGGGGACAAAGAGCTCCTAGCCATCAAACTAGCTTTTGAAGAGTGGCGCCAGTGGCTGGAGGGGGCTCAACATCCAATCATAGTTTACACGGACCACAAGAATTTGGAATATTTATCTCATGCTCAGAGACTCAATCCCCAGCAGGCGCGCTGGTCCCTCTTTTTTAGTCGGTTCAATTTCTCCCTTCGGTATCGACCGGCGACCAAGAATGTTAGGGCAGACGCCCTCTCTCGTACCACTGAGATCGAGGATACCTCTGAGGCCCCTCAATTCATTCTGGACCCGGCTAAAGTCCAACTGGCTGCTACCGAACTTGCACCAGTGGGGAGGACGGTAGTTCCCGTACGCTCAAGAAAGAGGGTCCTAGCATGGGCACACGACTCTCTGATGGCCGGCCATCCCGGGATCAACTGGACTCTCGAACTACTAACAGAGTTCTATTGGTGGCCACGAGTGAAGGAGGATGTTCGCCTATATGTACAATCTTGTCCCACGTGCGCACAGCAGAAACCATTACCCGGTCGCCCCTGGGGTCTCCTCCAGCCATTCCCAGTACCCACGGAACCGTGGACTCATATCTCCACGGATTTTGTGGTAGAATTACCTCCGTCTGAGGGTAAGACGGTGGTCTGGGTCACGGTTGACCGCTTCTCGAAAATGGCTCATTTTGTGCCACTTGCCAAGTTGCCCACAGCTCCTGAGCTAGCAGAACTGTTCGTTCAACATGTCTTCTGACTGCATGGTCTGCCTCTACATATTGCCTCGGACCGAGGGCCCCAATTCACAGCAAAGTACTGGCGGGCTCTCTGCAGGAAATTTGGGGTTCAGCTAGACTTAACCAAGGCATTCCACCCTCAGGGCAACAGTCAAGTTGAACGCACAAATCGAACTCTGAAGGCATTCCTCCGAGCCTTTGTAGGAGAGCTGCAGGACAACTGGGTCGCTCTTCTACCGTGGGCCAAGTTCTCTTATAATCGCCATCGACACTCCGCCACGCTACAGTCTCCTTTCCAGTTGGTTTATGGGAAGGTTCCCAGACCTCCGCTACCGTTACCGATACCTGTCTCCTCTCCAGCGGCACAACTAACGGCCAGCCAAATTCACAAGCTTTGGCACGCTACACAAGAAAAACTGCACCGCACCGCCGCTCGGTTCAAGGCTTACGCGGATCGGTCTTGGCGCCCCGCCCCAGTGTTTCTGCCCGGATCTAAGGTATGGCTCAGTACCAAGAACATCCAGCTTCGGATTCCTTCCATGAGGCTAGCGCCTCGCTACATTGGACCCTTCCGAATAGCCGAACGTGTGGGCGCAGTTTCCTATCGCCTACGTCTTCCTTCTACCCTTCGGATACATGATGTCTTCCATGTTTCCCTTCTCAAGCCTGTGGTTCTCTCTTGCTTCCGACCTCTGCCTCCGGAACCCACTGATGTTGCTTCTGACCCCGGGGCCACGTACACGGTCAAGGAGGTGTTGGATGTCCGCTTCCGTCGTCATTGATGGGAGTATCTCCTCTCTTGGGAGGGATACGGTCCTGAGGAGAACTCATGGGAGCCCTCCTCGCACATTCTGGATAAGGACCTCCTTCGCCAATTTCATGTGGCACATCCAGACAAGCCGAGACCCCCCGGGAGGGGGCGTAAGGGGGGAGTACTGTTGCGATCCCGGGGCGGCCCCGGGATCGGCACTCACCCTGCCGCGGGTCCGCGGCCTTCTCCCCTCCGTCGGGACCCCGGGTGCAGCTTCCTCCTCGCGGGCCGACCCCGCACGGGCCTGCAGGGCCCTCCGGCACCATGCTCCGGCTTCCTCTTCGCCGCCGGCGTCCTCCCGCGGTTGGCTCCGCCCCTAGGCACGCGCACGCGGCTGAGCCCTGGACTTAAAGGGCCCAGCGCAGGAAAGCTCAGCACCTCCTCTCCTGACGTCAGACGCTGCAGGGCTATTTAGCCCCGCAGTTACTAGCCTTCCCTGCCTTGCAATGAGGTTCCCAGGTATTCCTGACTCTAGTTGCTGCGTTCCTGTATCGTCTTGGTTTCTTCTTGGCTTCTGACCCCGGACTGGCTTACGTTGATCCTCTGGCTTCTGTTCCCGGACTGGCTTACGTTGATCCTCTGGCTTCTGTTCCCGGACTGGCTTACGTTGATCCTCTGGCTTCTGACCCCGGACTGGCTTACGTTGATCCTCTGGCTTCTGACCCCAGACTGGCTTACGGTGATCCCTTGGTTCCTGACTATGGACTAGCGAGCGACGGTTCCCTGGTACACGACTCTGGACTGGCGAACGACGATCCTCCGGCACTCGATCTTGGACTCTGACTCGGCCCCCGCGGGTCCTCCTAAGTCCCAGCGGCTGGGTCCCTACGGGCTCCTCCTGGGGGGACTCCGGCTTCCAGGGTGAATCTCCTAAGTCCCAGCGGCCGAACTCCTACGAGCTCCTCTCGGGGGAGGATCGGCTTCCAGGGCGAAGATTTCTCACCTCTGCACCAGTCCCACCGTCTCCTTCTTCCTCGCCAAAGCCCTTGGTCGCATAGGGCTTCCTTGGTTCTCCTTCGGCCATCCACGACTCCGTCTTTGCCGCCTCCCAGTTGGGACCACTGCTGCTCTACCTCGCTCAGCAGTTCATCCTTTGGTTTCGATCGGCCCAAGGGTCCATGAAGCTAACACACCCATTCTACACAATTGTGCAGCCCACATGTCTTCCCCCCCCCCCCCCCACTTAAACAGGGTGTTAAGGTTCCCAAAAAACAACGGGATTTCAGTGGGCTCTGATAGAGTAAGACCAGTGATGCGGAAACACACACTCTCTCATGTGACACAAGTACAAAACGCCTTATCTGCATCACATAAGGATAAAGCTCTGGTGAAAGAAATTAACGTGGTATCTGAAAAGAAAGAAGAAACCCATTGCATACAGAAATTCCAAAATACAATCAATAACCAAAGGTAAAAGCTCATTGTGCTGGGTGACTCTGTCATCAGAGGCACTAATTTGGGAACTCTACAGTTAAATGCCTCCCAAGATCATCGGCCGGCAGAAATGCTTTTCAGAAAGTCAAAACGATCCAAGAAGAAAGCAAAGACTCTAAAGCTGATATTATCATCCATCTGGGAACCAATGACCTTGCATCCAGCATCCAAGTGGTACAGAGAGATTTCCAGTCTCTAGCGAAGCAGATTAGGCACATGGCGACAACCATCACCTTTTCAGAAATGTTACCTGTTCATGGAAAGGGGAAGGAGAGGCTAAGCCATATTGATAACTTCAGTGTATGGCTCAAATCCTGGTGTAAGGAACAAAGTTTTGGATTTATTGGGGGCTGGGTCTGTGTATGGAACAGGAGGAGGCTCTGTGTCAAAACATCTGTGTCAAAAACATCTGTTGTGGCAGGAAAAAGGGTCCTAAGAGATCAATTCAAATCCTATGTCATAAGGCATTTAAACTAGAGGACGGGGGTGACAGTAGGACATTAAAATGTCACCCCACAAATACAAATATGAATGCAATGGAAAAGAGTTTAGTGGATAACAAAACTCAACTAAATAAGTCACAAAAGGAGTCCAAGAAAAGCAGTAACCTGAATGAGAAAAGCTGGAAAGCTATGAGCACAAATGCTCGTAGTTTGGGCAATAAAAATCCCAGATCTGCAGGCCCTAATGGTGGAGGCGGTCTTGGACATTGTTGCTGTCACAGAGACGTGGTTCACAGAATCTCATGATTGGGATACAACAATACCGGGCTATAACTTGTTAAGGAAGGACAGAGAGGATAAGAAAGGAGGAGGAGTGGCTCTTTATGTCAAAAACAACATCCAAGCATCTGAGCTGCAAGGAAGATGGGGAAATGAAGTAGCACTATGGGCTGACCTAACAAAAGATGATGGGGCATCCATTTTTATTGGAGTGGTTTACAGGCCTCCAAACCAAAAGGAAGAGCTTGACAAAGCTCTAGTTGAAGAGTTGAAGGCATACAAAAGATGGGAAAGAAGGGAGAAGTGGTGATCGTTGGAGACTTTAATATGCCGGATGTAGACTGGAGAATCCCTTCCGTGGAATCTAATAATAGTAGAGAAATAGTGGATGCCCTGCAAGGGGCTTTGTTCAAACAAATGGTATTGGAACCCACAAGAGAAGGAGCTATACTCGATTTAGTGCTCACTAATGCAGATAATGTCTCTGATGTCCAGGTGGGCGCCCACCTCAGCACCAGTGATCCTCATACGGTATGGTTTCATATCACAAACAGGACATGGAGAAGTAGCACGAAGACTTGAATTTTGCAGTTCAAAAACACGGACTTTGATGAAATGGGGAAGTACCTGGAGGAAGAGCTAAAAGGCTGGGAGAACGAGAGAGATGTGGAACAACAGAGGGCCATATTAAAAGGATCAATTACCAAGGCAACTAATCTATATGTTAGAAAATTAAAGAAAAGCAAGAGATAAATGAAACCTATCTGGTTCTCAAAGGAGGTGGCTGACAAAATAAAAGCTAAAAGAGCAGCGTTCAAGAAATATAAAGGATCCCAAAGGGAGGATCACAAGGAAGAATATCTGGTGAAACTGAGGGAGACGAAGAAACAGTAATCAAGAAAGCGAAAAGTCAAGCGGAAGAGAGGATCACCAAAGAGGTAAAGCGAGGTGACAAAACATTTTTCAGATACATCAGAGAAAGGAGAAAAGTCCACGGACTACTGTAATGCCCTTTTACTAGGACTCCCGAATATAACAATAAGGCCCCTTAGAAATTAGAATACCTCAAAACACAGCAGCTAGAATACTAACCGGAAAAAGGAGGAGGGGCCATATAACCGAAACACTGACGGAATTAAACAGGCTACCTATTGAACACAGAATTAAATACAAAGCCCTATGTACAATACATAAACTAATACATGATGAAAAATCAAACTGGCTAAACACATAGCATTGCGAGTGCACGTCCCACACAGAAACCTTTGATCGGCAAATAAAGCTCTCTTAACCATTCCCTCAGTAAAAACAGCGAGACTAACCCAAGGGAGAGAAAGGGCCTTATTACTAGCAGGCCCCGCACTTTGGAACACACTGCCCCTAGAGATCAGATTGCAAAGAGATTTCAAAACCTTTAAGAAAAGTTGGCGCTTTAAACAAGCATTTTATAGAGAGACTGGGGAATAGAAAACATACAGGAATAGACAGGAGAGCACCGGCGCACAGCACTATTCCAAAAATGTGCATTACAATAGCTTAGAAACTCTACATCACAACAAACGTAATTGTAAACATTGTGAATATGAATTTTAACTGTGAATAATACCCTAGACCAGCGGTTCTCAACCGGTGTGTCGCGACACACTAGTGTGTCGCCAAGCACCGGCAGGGGTGTCGCGTGTTCCCGGACTCTCCCGCTCCTCTTTCTTCCCTGCTGCCGTTGCCACCGGGCTATCAGCACGTTCAAGCCCAGCGGAACGGCAGCGGTGCAAAAAAAAAAAAAAAAAAAAGCTGTGGCATCTGTGGCTGGCCTTTTCTTCTTCCCGCGCCTGCCCCCCCGCCTCCGTGACCCGGAACAGGAAGTGATACGTGGTGCGCGGGAAGGAGAAAGAGCCGTGCCGCGTGATAAAGTAGCAGCAGCCGCTGCAGCATCGGCCCCCGAGCGATTGAAGCAGCCGGTAATCGGGAAAGGAGAGAGCAGCAGGAGCCTCCCGCGGCCGATGGGATTCTTCTTTCTTGGCCTGCGGGGGCTGAAGGAGGCTGCGGCAGCTACCATTTGTGCTCGGGGATGGGCGGGGAAGAGGAAGTGAGTGAGAGAGAGAAGCAGCCAGCCTGCATGTGATTGAGAACATGTATGTGAGTGAGAGAAACTGGTCAGAGAGCTGATGTATGTGTATATGTGAGAGACAATGAAAGTGACTGCTGAAGGAGATGACTGATGTGTATGTGAAAGTGTGAGGCATTAGTCAGGGAGGTGACTGGTGTGTATGTGAAAGTGTGAGACATTAGTCAGGGAGGTGACTGATGTGTGTGTGTAAGAGAGAGAAAAAGCATTGAAGTGAGAAATCTGGGTATGTGAGAAAGCATGGGTGTAAGAAGCCTGGTTGGGGGTGGGGGTGTGTGAAAGAAAGCATGGCAGTGAGAAGCCTGTGTGTGTGTGTGCATGCATGAGAGAGAGACTGGTGTGTGTGAATATGAGAGAAAGAATGTGATTCAGGGAATGAGAAGCCTGTGCAGTGGAGAGCGAGCATGGAAATGAGAGAGAGAGACTGGTGTGTGTGTGTGTGTGTGTGTGTGTGTGTGTGTGTGTGTGTGTGTAACAGAGAGAAAGTGATTATGGGAATGAGAAGCCTGTGCATGTGAAGAGAGTGAGCATGGGAGTGAGAAACCTGGGTGTGTGTGAGACACAGCATGTGAGGGAGAAGCCTGTATATCTGAAAGAGAACATGGGAGTGGGAAGCCTGTGTGTGTTTGTGTGTATATTTGTGTTTGTGTGTGTGTGTGTGAGAGAGAGAGAAAGAAAGTGATTATGGGAATGAGAAGCCTGAGCATGGGAGTGAGAAACCTGAGTGTGTGTGAGACACAGCATGTGAGGGAGAAGCCTGTATATCTGAAAGAAAACATGGGAGTGGGAAGCCTGTGTGTGTTTGTGTGTATATTTGTGTTTGTGTGTGTGTGTGTGAGAGAGAGAGAAAGAAAGTGATTATGGGAATGAGAAGCCTGTGCATGTGAAGAGAGTGAGCATGGGAGTGAGAAACCTGGGTGTGTGTGAGACACAGCATGTGAGGGAGAAGCCTGTATATCTGAAAGAGAACATGGAGTGGGAAGCCTATGTGTGTATGCATGAGAGAGATCAGGTGACTGGTGTGTGTGTGTGTGTGTGTGTGTGTGTGTGTGAGAAAGAGAGATTATGGGAATGAGAAGCCTGTGCATGTGAAGAGTGAGCATGGTCGTGAGAAACCTGGGTGTGTGTGAGACACAACATGGGAGTGAGAAGCCTGTATATCTGAAAGAGAACATGGAGTGGGAAGCCTGTGTGTGTGTGTGTGTGTGTGTGTGTGTGTGTGAGAGAGAGAGAGAGAGAGAGAAAGTGATTATGGGAATGAGAAACCTGTGCATGTGAAGAGTGAGCATGGGAGTGAGAAACCTGGGTGTGTGTGAGACACAGCATGGGAGTGAGAAGCCTGTATATCTGAAAGAACATGGAAGTGGGAAGCCTGTGTGTGTGTATGCATGAGAGAGATCAGGTGACTGGTGTGTGTTTGTGTGTGTGTGTGTGTGTGTGTGTGAGAGAAAGAAAGTGATTATGGGAATGAGAAGTCTGTGCATGTGGAGAGAACAAGCATGGGAGTGAGAGACTAGTGAGTGTGTGTGAGACAGAGAAAGTGATTATGAGAGTGAGAAGCCCGTATATGTAAGTAGAACACGGGAGTGGGAAGCCTGTGTGTGTGTATGGCATGAGAGAAACTGTTCAGGAAGGTGACTGGTGGGTGTTTCAAAGACTGTTTGGGAGATGATTGGTGTGTGAGAGACAGAAACTGGTCATGGGGGCATGATTGGTATGGTGTGTGTGTGTGAGAGACATGGGCACTAAGGAAGAGGTCCATGAGTATAGAGCTTAGCCTCTACTGCTGCTTCTGCTGTGTGCTACGGCCTGCATGGTAGAGGAGTAGGAGAGCTGCTAGAGGGGGTAAGTAAAGGTGGCTTTTTAAGTTTATTTTTCTTGATTGACTGCCATTTTAATTATTTAATATTATGTGATGTGTTTGCTTTTTTTGAAATATTTTATTAGTGTTTGGAGAATTTTTAATAGTTTTTATGAGTTTTTAATTGTTGGATGTTATTCTGTTCATAGCTGTTTAGAAACATTTATTCTGCTTATTAGTATAGTTTTACAATTATTTCTGTTTGGGGATCTATAGCTGCTTGTTAGTTCTGTTTTCCTAATAAGAGGTGTATTGGTGTTCAGGGTCTGATGTAATATTTGTAATGTTGCCTTTTCATAGATAGGGTTGCTCCTGTTTGAGTGTATTCCATAATACAGGTGTAACTGTGTGCGGATTAGTTTATGTGCATTACTACAGATCCTGGGAGTATGTTAGGTCGGTTCTGTGTCTGTTACCGAGATGAGATATTTTGCTAGCATGTAAGCGTTTATATCGGTCTTATTTGTTGTGTTTTCTCAGAGAACATGCATTGGTGGTAAACTGCTGTCTTTTCATAAGTAGGGCTATTGAGCCTGGAAGTAGAAGGAGTTTGAGTTGCTGTTACTGAGATGTCACCAGAACCAGAATATCTTTTTTGTAGGGTGAGTTGTATGGGGAATGTCATAATTCTGCTTTACATCCATTATTGTGGGTCAGGGGGGTTCCCGTGGATGCAAACTGTACTTTTACATCTAGCCCCGTGACGATCATGGGTCAGTGTGTCATGCATGTGAGAACCATCTGTCAGGTGTGTCCCAACAGAAAAAAGGTTGAGAACCACTGCCCTAGAGGTACACTTGGTTATGACTTACTTCACTAAAGAATTGATTGTCTTTAACGATATATTGTAACCAAACTTTTTGTGGCACCTATTAAAATGTACGTTAATATGCATCCACCTACATCAACTTATGTGCCTTCATGTAAACCACTGCGATGGTATATAACTTAGCGACAGTATAGAAAAGATTTTAATTAAATAAATACTGAAATTGAAAGGTGAAAAGGATCAATGAGTGGAGACAGATGAAGAAATGGCAGAAATATTAAACTAATACTTCAGTTCGGTGTTCACTAAAGAAGACCCTGGAGAAGGACCGTCACTAGTTAACAAGAAACTGGAGGGGAGTGGAATGGATGAAACTCCGTTTACGGAAGAGAATATATGGGAAGAGCTAGGAAAATTGAAGGTGAACAAAGCCATGGGGCCTGATGAGGTTCATCCCAGGATACTGAGGGAGCTCAGAGATGTGCTGGCGGCTACGCTGAGTGACCTGTTTAATAGATCCCTGGAAATGGGAGTGGTGCCGAGTGATTGGAGAAGAGCGACAATGGTCCCGCTTCACAAGAGTGGGAGCAGAGAGGAGGCTAGAAACGACAGGCCAGTTAGCCTCATGTCGGTGGTGGGAAACGTATTGGAGTGGCTGCTGAAAGAGAGAATAGTGAACTATCTACAAGCAGCAGAATTGATGGACCACAGGCAGCATGGATTGACCAAAGGAAAGTCCTGTCAGACAAATCTGATTGACTTTTTTGATTGGGTGACTAAGGAATTGGATAGAGGAAGAGCGCTTGAAGTCATCTACTTGGATTTTAGCAAAGCTTTTGATATGGTCCGCCACAGGAGACTTATGAATAAAATGAGAAGCTTCAGGGTGAGTGCCAAGGTGGTGGTCTGGATAGCAAACTGGTTGCAGGACAGAATACAATATGTGATGGTAAATGGAACTTACTTTAAAGAGACTGCGGTGATGAGAAGAGTGCCACAAGGATCGATGTTGGGACCGGTCCTGTTCAATATCTTTGTGAGAAACATCGCGGAGGGGATAGAAGGTAAGGTTTGTCTATTTGCGGATGATACTAAGATCTGCAACAGAGTAGACATGCCAGAAGGAGTGGAGAGAATGAGACAGGATTTAAGGAAGCTGGAAGACTGGTCGAAGTTATGGCAGCTGAGATTCAATGCCAAGAAGTGCAGAGTCATCCATATGGGGTGTGGAAATCCGAAAGAAATGTATTCGATGGGGGGGAGGAAAGGCTGATGTGCACGGAGCAGGAGAGAGAGACCTTGGGGTGATGGTGTCTAATGATCTGAAGTCGACGAAACAATGTGACAAGGTAATAGCTAAAGCCAGAAGAATGCTGGGCTGCATAGAGAGAGGAATATCGAGTAAGAAAAGGGAAGTAATTATCCCCTTGTACAGGTCCTTGGTGAGGCCTCACCTGGAGTGCTGTGCTCAGCTCTGGAGACCGTATCTCCGAAGGGACAGAGACAAGATGGAGGCGTTCCAGAGAAGGGCGACCAAAAAGGTGGAGGGTCTTCATCAAATGACTTATGAGGAGAGATTGAATGAAGAATCTAAATATGTACACCCTGGAGGAAAGGAGGAGCAGGGTTGATATGATACAGACTTTCAAATACTTTAAAGGTTTTAATGATCCAAAGTCAATGACAAACCTTTTCCGTTGCAAAAAAATCAGTAGAACCAGGGGTCACAATTTAAAACCTCAGGGAGGAAAACTCAGAACCAATGTCAGGAAATATTTCTTCATGGAGAGGGTAGTGGATGCCTGGAATGCCCTTCCGGAGGAAGTGGTGATGACAAAAACTGTGGCTTTCAAAGGGACGAGGGATAAACACTGTGGATCCATAAAGCCTGGAGGATGGGAATGAAGAAATGAGAAATGGGGGTGGGCAGCAACCAACAAGGTAGCACAGTCTGGGTAAACAAATAAGCATGGGAGTTGCTTGCTTGTTACGGTGGTTACTACCCCGAACCAATTAAGCCTGTTACTTCACTTGGAAAGCATATCCAGCGCAGCTCACTGCAGCTCACTGCTTCAACTGCAGGGGAATGACAACAACCAACAAGGACTGAATTGCACAGTCTGGATAAATAAATATGCGTGGGAATAACTTGCTTTTTGTGGCGGTTACTACCCCTAACAAATTAAACCTGATACTTCACTTTGACTGCACATCCAGTGCAGCTCACTGCTTCAATGGCAGGGGGGAATGAAGAAATAGGATTTACATCCAGCCAATATCTAACAAGGCATGGATTTGAGCAGTGTGAGTATACAAACATCAGGATAACTTGCTTGATACGACAGTTACTACCCTCAAACATTAAGCCTTATACTTCACTTTGATACAGCTCCAACACTGCTCTCTGCATCAATGCCAGGGGTAGAAGGAAATTAGGATAAAAAAGCTACCAATAAGGGCCCTGAACTCAGCAGTCGGAGTAATAGATAAGTATGAGAAAATAAGTGTGAAAGCTTGCTGGGCAGACTGGATGGGCCTATTGGTCTTTTTCTGCCGTCATTTCTATGTTTCTATGTTTCTGTGTGATCTAAATTTCTGCTGGAATTGCACAGGAGGTGCATGGAGGCAAGAGGTCCATCTAGACACAGAATAGAAACATTCTAGAGCCCTGGGTCATCTTTTGTGTCAGGGGATTTTCCTTACCCTCTTGACAAGCAAAGGGGCATATCCTTAAGGGCTGATAATGATCAGAGATAATAAGCCATGACTCTCCTGAGTTAGGAGCTGCTTCAGATTTGCACTGAAAGAAATTGTTTGGAGCTGTTAGCTTCTCCCATGATTTACAGAAGGGAGCATCAAGGAGAAAGGCTAGGATTTTCCACTTAAATCCCTAAAATCCTAAGGAGGAGAAGCAAGGATGCCATACTGCCCAGGATTTACAAAACTTAACCTGTGTTTAACCAGGCAGGATCTCAGCTGGACCGGGAATCTTGGAGGACTCTGAGGTTGCCTCTGAAGGGTTTTCCTTGAGCTGGAAGAGGACATTCAAGTGAGTAAACAATCAATGCATGACTGCGGAGCTAAGGAAGAGAGGAGCTGAGGTTGCTACAGATACAAAACAAAGAACCCACTGAATTTAAATACCGTCCCCCATACAACATAGACTCCCTGAAAGACAAACTAGAAGAAAAACTAAACGAAATAGACTACACCGACTGTGACTCCTCCACGACAGCATGGACACAAACAACCAAAAACTTAGCCAACGAGATAAACCCAATAAAATGGATCAGCATAAAAGAACCTAAAGAAACAAACCCCTGGCATAATGAAAAGATAAAGGTAGTCAAAAGAAACCTAAGGAAAAAAGAGAAGGAATGGAAAAATAATAAAACAACAGACAACCTGACTAAATACAGGAAACAGCTAGCCTACTATAAACAAGTAATTCTCAACGCAAAGAAACAATATTACAGCACTAAAATAGAAAAATTCGCAAACAATCCAAGAGCCCTGTTCACCACAGTACAACATCTCAGAACTGACAAAACTGACAATTCACAGAGCCTACCAGTAACTAAATGTAATGAAATAGCTACTTTCTTTAATGACAAAATCTTGAATCTAAAAGCTAAGATTCCTAAAATAACTAAACAAAAAATCAACATGCAAAAAAGAGATGTTAAACAATGGGAAACATTCGATGAAATATCCGAAATAGAAGTTGAATCGATGCTAAAAAAAATTAAACCCAGCCCCACATGCGCAAGACACAATTCCAACCGTAGACTTAAAAAAAAGTAGCCAACATAGTCTCTCCAACTCTAACAAAAATCATTAACCTATCACTAAAAGAAGTAAACATGCCAGACTCACTAAAAGGAGCAATAGTAAAACCAATTCTAAAGCCCTTCTCATCTCTATGACCGACCACATCATCCTAGGCTTAGACAAAGGACAATCCTTCCTTCTGATCCTACTCGACCTTTCGTCTGCATTTGACATGGTCAATCACTCTTTTCTCATCAACCAACTAACAGCCATAGGTATCTCGGGCACCGCCCTATCTTGGTTTAGAACCTTCCTCAGCAACAGAGGATATAAGGTTAAGATTCATAATAAAGAATCCTCTCTTCACCCTGCGTCAGTAGGAGTCCCTCAGGGCTCATCCCTGTCTCCTACCTTGTTTAACATTTATCTGTTACCTTTATGTAAACTTCTCACTGACCTCAATCTCAAACACTTCCTCTACGCTGACGATATTCAGGTCCTGATCCCCATCAAGGAGTCACTCGCAAAAACACTGTCTCACTGGGAAACCTGCCTCCAAAATATCAAACAGCTTCTCACAAGTCTCAACCTTATACTAAATTCTTCAAAAACGGAACTTCTACTCATCACACCAGAAAACAGCTCCCTCACACCCACTCATCCAGCCTTACCAAATACTACACAAGTGAGAGACCTAGGAGTTCTAATTGACAATCACCTAAACCTGAAAGCGAACATCAACAAAACCACCAGAGACTGCTTTTATAAGCTCCAAGTGCTGAAAAGAATACGGCCTCTCTTCCACACACATGACTTCAGAACGATTCTACAATCAATCATTTTTGCAAAGCTGGACTATTGTAACTCCATCATGCTTGGTCTCCCTTCTTCACACACCAAACCATTGCAAATGGTCCAAAATGCCTCCGCCCGTATACTCACTAACACCAGGAGAAGAGAACACATAACCCCTATCCTGATGGGCCTCCACTGGCTGCCTATCCACTTCAGAATAATCTACAAGACCATTCTCACCATTTTCAAAAACATCCATCAATTAGCCCCAATCGATCTCCATATCCCCCTCCGATTACACTACTCAACAAGACCGACAAGAGATGCTTACAAAGGATCTCTTCAAGTACCTCCAGCCAAAACTACCAGACACATCACGCTTAGAGATCGGGCCTTCTCCACAGCTGGTCCAACTTTATGGAACGCCATTCCCCCGGATCTTAGAATGGAACCCAGCATCTCAACATTCAAGAAAAGACTCAAGACGTGGCTGTTCACGCAGGCCTTTCCTAACTCCAACATTACTTAACCTCCTCCAATCAACATTCTTCGCTAGTAATAGCATTAATAGCCAATCAACATTCTTCGCTAGTAATAGCATTAATAGCCACCTCTTATAATGTTATTATATATATATATATATAATTATTTGATCTTCATTTTCCTTCTTACTCCTAGTTATTGATTCCCTGTTACATGTAACTGCTTTTCTGCACCATTGTTCAAATTGTAAAGTTTATTGCACCCCTGTTTCTTGTGAACCAGCATGATGGGACTACTGTCTTGAATGTTGGTATATAAAAAAACTTAAATAAATAAATAAATAAAATAAAGAAAAAAAACAGCGACCATCTAATCTTAAGCAATTATAGACCAGTATCAAACCTGCCCTTAATTGCAAAATTAATAGAAAAAACCATATAAAAACAATTAGCAGAACACTTAGAGAGCAATAATATACTGTACCCATCACAACATGGCTTCCGCAAAAACTTTAGCACTGAAACACTACTACTTGCACTAACACACAACATCATGAGAGGGTTCGACAGCAGTAAACAGTACATTTTAGTAATGCTTGACCTATCAGCGGCATTCGACACAGTAAACCATGACATATTGATAAATAGATTAGAAGAAATAGGATTAAGCAACATGACAATCAAGTGGTTTAAATCATACCTAAATAACAGATACTTCCAAGTACAAATCAAAGAAGTAATGTTCAACATATACATGCTGCCTTTATTCACCTGCTAGCTGGTTTAGGAATTTCGCACTATATCTACGCCAATGATATTTAGTTAATACTCCCAATTGACGATACAATTAAACTTAGCCAACATATACCTAGATATAATAAAACAACTTCTAAACCAAATGGAACTAGTGATCAATATTGAGAAAACTGAATTCTTACACCTGGAACGAAAAAACATAGCGATCATTCAGAACCCAATTACACTTAACAACAACCAAAAAATACAACTAGCTGAGAAAGTACGAAACCTGGGAGTGATAATCGATTCAGAACTAAATATGAAACAACACATATCTCAAAAAGTAAGAGAAGGATATGCCAAACTTATGACTCTTAGAAGAGTAAAACCACTACTAACGCCCACCAACTTCCACTCAGTCTTACAAGCCTTAATTTTTTTCCAGTGCTGACTTCTGTAATGCCCTCCTACTGGGCCTACCATATATCACAATAAGACAACTACAGATACTACAAAACACAGCTGCAAGAATTTTAATTGGGAAATGTAAGAGAGAACATATTACCGAAACCTTAATAGAATTACACTGGTTACCCATTGAACAAAGAATACCATACAAGACTTTATGCACCATTCATAAATTAATACACGACGAAAAAGCAGAGTGGCTGAACACAGCCCTACGCGTACATACCCCCCACAGAAATCTGAGATCAACAAACAAAGCACTGCTAACTATTCCCTCAGTCAAGACGGCCAGACTAACCCAGGTAAGGGATAGGGCCCGATCCCTAGCAGGACCTATAATATGGAACAATATGGGGCGGATTTTCAGAGCCCTGCTCGCGTAAATCCGCCCAAAACCGGGCGGATTTACGCGAGCAGGGCCCTGCGCGCCGGTAAGCCTATTTTACATAGGCCTACCAGCGCGCGCAGAGCCCCGGGACTCGCGTAAGTCCCGGGGTTTTCGGAGGGGGCGTGTCGGGAGCGTGTCGGGGGCGGGCCCGAACCGCGCTGCGTTTTCGGGGCGTGTCGGGAGCGTTCCGGGGGCGGGCCTGGGGGCATGGCTACGGCCCGGGGGCGTGGCCGCGCCCTCCGGATCCGCCCCCAGGTCGCGTCCCGGCGCGCAGGAGGCCCGCTGACGCGCGGGGATTTACGCCTCCCTCCGGGAGGCGTAAATCCCCCGACAAAGGTAAGAGGGGGGTTTAGACAGGGCCGGGCGGGTGGGTTAGGTAGGGGAAGGGAGGGGAAGGTGAGGGGAGGGCAAAGGAAAGTTCCCTCCGAGGCCGCTCCGATTTCGGAGCGGCCTTGGAGGGAACGGGGGTAGGCTGCGCGGCTCGGCGCGCGCCGGCTATACAAAATGCATAGCCTTGCGCGCGCCGATCCAGGTTTTTAGCAGATACGCGCGGCTCCGCGCGTATCTACTAAAATCCAGCATACTTTTGTTTGCGCCTGGAGCGCAAACAAAAGTAGGCTATTCGCGCTCCTTTTAAAATCCGCCCCTATGCCTTTAGAAATCAGACTGCAAAAAAACATCAAAGTAGTACTATATCTTATAGCTGAGTAAGAGGAAACTGGACATGTCTTATAACACCCACCAAATAATATTTATTGTGAAATTATGTTACAGTATTTTGATGGCACCTGTTTAATAGTTAGAATTCCAGACACTTTATACAACATATAGATTTTGTGCCCTTAGTGTAAACCATTGTGATGGCACCCGCTTAATGACGGTATAGAAAAGATTTTAAATAAAATAAATAAATACATCCTCTAGACTTTATGGATCCACATGTTTATGGATCCACGTGTTTATCCCACGCCCCTTTGAAGTCCTTCACAGTTCTGGTCTTCACCACTTCCTCCGGAAAGGCATTCCAGGCATCCACCACCCTCTCCGTGAAGAAATACTTCCTGATATTGGTTCTGAATCTTCCTCCCAGGAGTTTTAAATCATGATATGAAAGCAATCAAAGTGGAAATATTGGCAGAAGGAGATGACTGAAATTAGCTGCCACATGGAAAAGTTGGAGACCGGAATAGATGTCCATGCGGACAAGATTGAACAACTGCAAAAAGCTGATTTGGAGCTAAAAGAGAAGTTTATTGACAAAATAAAAGATTTAGAGAACAAGTTTGGAGGTTAGATTTACAATTTGGAGGGGTGCTGAAGACCCCAAAATTTGCAGACTGTGAGCAGGTAATCTGTGATCTAAGCTAATTTATTTTGTCTGATTCGGAGACTATTAAGCATTTGGAAGACATTGAGTTGGACTGAGCGCATCGTGCAACTGGACTGCGGTCTGCAACTACACCATGAGACATCATAGTATGCTTCCACAAATATGTAATAAAAGAAAACAATTTCAAAGCTGCACGGCAAATATCTAGCTGGTCATGACAGGGTCATAATGTGGCAATCTCTGCAGATCTGTCTTTGGTGACACTGCGACAGAGATTTGAAATGAGAGAAATAACTCAGGCCTTACAGAGATATCGATTAGAGATGTGCTTCGGGTAAACATTTTGTGTCAGGCTTTGTTTCGGGGGGCCCCCCTGTGGGAATTTGTTTTTCTTGTGGTTTGGGGGTTTTTTTGGGGAGGGGCCCCAATTTTCGGGTTAGTGTGCACTATCGGGAGCTAGCGTGCACTAACTCAAAAATGAATTTTTTTACGAAATTTTTGAAAAATTCAATCGTTTGTTGGTTCTCCTGAACCATTCCAATTTTGTTGACATTGCCTAATTCGGGAAAAACGATTGCACATCGCTAATATCTATGGCTATTTCCTTTTGATGTAGCCTTCACTTTAACTGACATGACATCACAAGCCACGACATACATGGAGACTATCCTTAAAGAGGCGGGGATACAAGTTCCTAAGACTGGGAGTGGTGTCCACTAAATCTTCAGCTTTGAGGGATGATTACCCAAGGTGGCAGAGGGTCAGCGAGGGAAGAAAGGATCTTCCTGATTTGTTTTCCTGCTAGGTTATAATGTTAGAGTTACACGAGTGGCTGACGTTTGCTGCAGCTTTGGGGCTTCTTCACTCATTTCCTCACTACTGTTGGGAATTTGTGTTCTGGTTGGGTATCTGAATACAGGGTTTACATTCCGTGGGAGGAAACAGTTTTTAAAAGATTGCTTTGTAAATCTATCTTTTTAGTTATACTAAGGTTTCCTGACATAGCCTTGGCAGAGGGTGGGCAGATTTGGTTTGGGTTACTCATACCCCCAAAGAAGGAGGATCTGCGAGCAGGGTTTGCAGATCATTTCTGATACAAGAGAGGGAGGGTTGGGACTAGGGTTTGGACTGTCAGGAGGGGGAGGGAAGGTGAGGATTGGTAACTTTGATTTGAGTGGGATAGTATTACTGAGAGTAATGATGGGAAATCACTATTGGGTTAATAGTTATTTGGGAAATGTAGGTAAAGATAATCATACTGGGAAACCTTATTGGTTTTATGTTTTAAATGGATGAAACAGACAATGGCTCCCTTTCATTTAGTCTTTATTATTTATTATTATTTATTATTATTTAACTTCTTTTACTATACCGACACTCAAGACCAGGTCTTATCGTACCGGTTTACATTAGAACAAGGGGAAAAATCAATTAACGTATAAGTGGAAAAGAGAAGTTACATTAAAACAGGGAGAGTAAAAACATGGATGTCGGAAGATAGGACAGAATTAAGTAATTGAACAATAAGTTAACAAAATTACAAACTATAAATTAACATAAAACAATAAATTAATAATACAGAAAACATGGATTATAATCAGCGGAAATATACATGGAAATATATATATATGGAATATATACAGCTGGAATATACATGTTATGTCAGATGGGAGGAGTGGCGGGGGTGAGGGAAAAGGGTGGGTTGAGGTTGCGAGTGGAAAAGGGAAAAAAGAGAAAAAAGTTTGGGAGTGCGGGGAGGGAGAAGGGTGGGTTGGAGGGTGAGAGAGAGTTGGTTAATATGGAATCCTTCAACGATAGGCTTGTGTGAACAGCCAGGTTTTAAGTTTTTTTCTGAAGGTTAAATGGCATTGTTCCTGGCGTAAGTCTTGAGGAAGCGAATTCCAATGTAGGGGACCTGCTGTTGAAAAAGCTCGCTTGTGGATGGAGTTGTGAACTGATGATTTGTTGGGAGGGGCCTTGAGCTTACTTTTGTAGGCAGTTCTTATTGGTCTTGAAGATGTAAGTAGTTCCAGAGGGAAGGTGAGTTGGAGAGAGGATTGTTGGTAGACCGATTTGTGGATGATAGTGAGAGCTTTGAACAGTATTCTATGTTGAATAGGAAGCCAATGTAAGATTTTTAGGATAGGTGTGATGTGGTCCTTGCGCCGTGTGTTTGTAAGGATCCTGGCTGCTGCGTTTTGCAGCATCTGTAGAGGTTTGGTCGAAGAGGCGGGGAGACCGAGTAGAAGAGCGTTGCAATAGTCAATCTTTGAAAACAGTATTGCTTGAAGCACAGAACGGAAATCCTGGAAGTGTAAGAGCGGTCTTAGATGCTTCAGGACCTGTAGCTTGAAGAAACATTCTTTAGTTTGTAGCGTTAATGAATTTTTGAAATTCATTCTGGAGTCAAGGGTGGCCCCAAGGTCTCTGACATGGCTTGCTAGTGGGGTTATTGTGTTATTAGTGAAGGGGTGGTTATCGCTAGGGGAGATAACCAGGAGTTCCGTTTTGGACGTATTTAGGACCAGGTTGAGATTCGTGAGAAGCTGGTTGATGGCATGTAGGCAGTCGTTCCAGAAATTTAGAGTTGAGGAGATGGGGTCCGAGATGGGGATTATGATTTGCACATCGTCTGCGTATATAAAATGGATGAGGTTGAGGCTATTGAGCAGCTGGCATAAAGGAAGTAGGTATATGTTAAACAGGGTAGGGGACAGAGAAGAGCCCTGTGGTACTCCTTGTTTTGATGGGACGGGGTGGGATTCTTTGTCGTTTATTTTAACTTTGTAGTGCCTGTTGTTCAGAAAGGATTTAAACCAGAGCAGTGCAGAGCCAGAGATGCCTATTTCCATTAGACGGCTGATGAGGATGTCGTGATTTACCGTGTCAAACGCCGCAGAAATATCGAGTAGGGCTAGGAGGTAAGATTGTCCCTTGTCAAGGCCCATCAGGATGGTGTCCGTTAAAGAAAGAAGGAGGGATTCTGTGTTTAGGCGTTTCCTGAAACCGAATTGAGAAGGGTATAAGATATTGTGGGAGTCCAAGTAGTCGGTGAGACGGAAGTTGACAAGTTTTTCCATTATTTTAGCTATAAAAGGTAGGTTTGCGATGGGGCGGAAATTTGCTGGGTTGGCTGG
Source organism: Rhinatrema bivittatum (assembly GCF_901001135.1). Classification (NCBI taxonomy): domain Eukaryota; kingdom Metazoa; phylum Chordata; class Amphibia; order Gymnophiona; family Rhinatrematidae; genus Rhinatrema; species Rhinatrema bivittatum. The sequence continues at coordinate 834,131,157 of NC_042615.1, forward strand.
GTCCAGATTGGGTTTTTTTAGTAAGGGTTTCAGCGAAGCAATTTTTAAGGAGTCAGGGACAGATCCTTGATTGAGGGAACAATTTATGATGTCTGCCAGAGATCTGGCAATGGTGTTGGGAATGGTGAGGAGAAGTTTGGTTGGTATTTGGTCTAGAGGGTGAGATGAGGGTTTCATTTTCTTGATAATCGATTCTATTTCCAGGGATGATGTAGGTTCAAGAGATACTAGCGTCTGTTTAAGAATAGTAGAGGATGGATTTTGGCTAGGAGTTTGGCTGGGGGGTTGTAAGGCTATTGAAGATTTGTTGGATGTTGCCAGTGGGCCAAGTAGGTTTTTGACTTTGTTGTCAAAGAAAATCGCCAAGTTATTAATGTAAAAGGTTTAAATTCAGGGTGCAAACACCAAATCATCTTAATGGAATTAAACTTACGAAAGGCATCTATTGTATTGATACAGGAGACCCATCTAAAAAGGAAGCATGAATATCTGATGCATACAAATAATTATCCATACAGATTTCTTTTGCAGCTGCCTCTAAACATATGGGAATAGGCATTATGTTTGCAAAAGAGTTTACTTGCCAGTTTTAAAGAGTGTTATAGTGACCCAGCAGGGAGATTTATAATAGGGATGTGCATTCGTTTTTTGATGATTAGGAAATTTGTACGAAATTTCCTAAATTGTCATTTAGGATTGCACTTTCCCTGAATTTTCATAAAAAATCATTTTTCGGCTTAGTGTGCACTAACAAAAACCGTTAATTTTTGTTACTTTTTGTTAGTGCACGCTAACAGGGAGTTAGTGCACACTAAAAAATAATGTCGATCTGCGGGAATATGAGATTTTCTCGTGGCCAGACAAACCCGAAAGCGTAAACAATTATAAATTAGAGATGTGCAATTTGAAATGGGTGTGTGGCATATAATTTGCTTAATATTTATACTCCTAATAAGGATCAAGGCAGTTTCTTTTCTAAATTGGATGAGAACTTGTTGACCAAAGTTCAAGAACACTTAATTCTCGCTGGAGATTTTAATATTATGCAGCCCCTGCATTCTCTGCTGCTGCTGCTGCCTGAATAGCATTTGTCAAACCAACAATAATCCCTTGCCGAGACCAGCTCTCCCCATGAAGCCCTCGACATGGGACTGCCACATCCACGGTTGAGTCCCCACCCACCACTGACATCTATCTGCAGCCTTTGATATTACAGGGTGGCCTCCAATGCACTGGTATTGGAGGTGGGCTGCTTTTCCATGGGCCACCCTGTATAAGCCATCAAATCTTATTAACCCATCTTTCAAATATTGGAATATCTGGCACAGGATATAATTGGTTTCACTCATATCTAACAAACAGTTACCAACAAATCTTTATCAATCAAACTCACTCTACTCCATTTGCCTTGAATACAGGAGTCCCACAAGGATCTGCTCTCTCAGCCGCCTTGTTCAACATATATCTGACCCCAGTTTGTCAACTACTTTCAGTGTAACATACAGAATATATGCAGATGATATCCAATTTTTTTTCCCCCTCTAAACAAACTTGGACAGATACTCTCAAATTCTTGGAACTATGTCTCTCAGCTGTTAATATACAATAAGCTAAGCCTCAACCTATCTAAAACTGAAATACTTATGTTAGGAAACCCTCATTTCGACAATATTTCCGCCACCATCCAATAAGACAACTGTATAATCAATATCGTTAAACAGGTTCGTAATTTAGCCATCATACTAGATCCCAAATTAGTCTTAACTACGCATTTCAAAGCACTTCTGAAAACCTCTTTCTTCAAAGTGAGACTAATAAAATGTTACGGCCCCAGCCCACGGAGGACCGTGGCCAGCCCCTTCTCCTACCAGCTGATCACGGAGTCCTCTGTTCCCATTTGGGCCTGGTCCGGGGCCTTCCCGTGGCATTCCCTCCACGAGGGAGCCGCCGCCGACTCGCTGCTGCTGGACTCGCCCCTTAGGCACGCGCATACAGGAGACTGGCATTTAAAGGGACCAGTATGGGAAACTTGGCTCCACCCCCAGAAATGACATCAGACGCCTTTGGGTATTTAAACCCTCCTGAGTGCTCCATTCTTTGCCTTGCAACGGGTCTTCTCTCCTGAGAGTGAGTTGCTGCGTTCTGCTTGTTCCTGATTCCAGCTCCATTCCAGCTTGTTCCTGATTCCTGCTCCATTCCAGCTTGTTCCTGATATCTGCTCCTTTTTCGGTTCATCTCTCTGGCTCCTGACTTCGGTACATCCTCTGGTTCTCCTGCTCTGCTGCCCATCCTGACCTCTGGCTTGTCTCCGGTTCCCGTCTATCTGCCGCCAGCAGACTGCTGGTCTGCTCTTCATTTTGCACTGCTGCTGCCCGCCTCGACCTCTGGACTTCTTCTGGCTTTTCTTCACTTCTGCCTGCCTCGACTCGGACTGTTCCTAGGAATTCTCTTCACCAGGAGACCACCACCTAAGTCCTTCTGGCCCCTCCAGTATCCAAAGGCTCAACCCATGGAGAACGGGGGTTGGTAAAGGTGAAGGTCCTGCTTGGTCTCCTGGCCCTGTGTCGCCTCCCAGCTACAAGCTCACTGTGGCCCTTCCTTCAGCAATATCACTTCATCCTCTAGCCGGCTCAAAGGTCCATATCTCCAACATAAAACACGTTAAACCTTTACTAGATCCAGTTCACTTCCGCATGATAGTCCAATCAATCACTAATCTTCTCCAGCTTAGATTACTCCAATGTTTGTTCCTAGGTCTTCCTCATTCCATTATTCGCCCACTCCAGCTCTTACAAAACTTGGCAGCTTGGCTACTTTTGTTGTAACCCTCCCCAAACTTTGAAGAGTGTGGGATATAAATACTTAAAATAAATAAATAAATAAATAAAAATTATGAGTATACTTTCTCTAGATCATTCGGCCAGATGTGGGATAGCATTATAAACTCATATATAAGGAATCTTATTGATATTTAGCAACACTGTAATCCTTCCATTAGAAATTATACTTTCTTCTCCATACCACAGAATTCTTACTCCAGAACTGATGTATTTTTAGTATAAAAAAGTAATGATTAATCAGGTGATTTTTTTATTGAAATAGGTTTGATCACTTGGTTAGACCATGCTCCTATATGGACTGATGTGGTTTTCACTAATTCTGACACAGGGAAATGGTTTTGAGAACTCAATGATTCTTTATGGAATGATGAGCCTTATTGTAAAAATTCTTAGAATTGTTAGAGGACATTTCAGTATACATAAAGCACAATGAGCAAGATGATATATTTCCTACATTGCTGTTGGACTGTTTGAAAGCTGTGGGGAAAATTAATCTCAAGAGCATCCTATAAAAAAAAAAAGGAAAAAGATATAGAATAACTCTGTCAGAAAAGCATACAGAATGTTAGGAATTATTAGGACGGGAATGGTGAATAAAATGGAAAATGTCATAATGCCTCTGTATCGCTCCATGGTGAGACCGCATCTTGAATACTGTGTACAATTCTGGTCGCCGCATCTCAAAAAGGATACAACTGCACTGGGAAAAGTGCAGAGAAGGGCAACCAAAATGATAAGGGGCATGGAACGAGTCCCTATGAGGAAAGGCTGAAGAGGTTAGGGATGCTCAGTTTGGAGAAGAGATGACTAAAGGAGGATATGATAGAAGTCTACAAAATCACGAAAGGACTTGAACAAGTTAATGTAAATTGGTTATTTACTCTCTCAGATAATAGAAGGACCAGGGGGCACTCCATGAAGTTAGCAAATTGAAGAAAATTGAAGATAATTCGTTTTCACTCAGTGCATAGTTAAGCTCTGAAATTCATTGCTAAGTTTTTAGAAGTTGTGTTTTTGAGACCTGTACTTTCTGGGAGGCAGAAATTCCCTCTCCAAAAGTGCAAGAGGATCTGTAGACCACTTCAAACCTTCAAGACCCAGAATTTGAAGATTAATTATTATTTTGGGAAGGAAGTCATTTTTCTGCCCCCTTCCTTACCCAGAACTGAAAGTAAGAACAGTTTCCAGAAACAGGCCTTTCCTCCAAAAAGGTCTGCCCACAGATAGGAAGAGAAATTAAAGAGAGAGGAGAGAAGAACATCTGGAAAGCCCAGAAGGAGTTTCTACCCCAGGGGCACAGGACATAGAATGAAGAGCAGGACAGCCTTTGGATCTCAGGTACCAATGGGAAAGGGGCATCCACCACTAGAACAAGCCCAGCATACTTGGGATATTTGTCTCCACTCTCTGGAGGATAAGCAGGTTCCAAGTCCTGGCCCTGAGAGAAACATCCACAGAGGTAGAGACTCTGTACTCCTGTATGGATAAGACACCTGGATGTATCTGGACACCTTATTATTTATTCCTATTGATTTGCTTACAGTCAATCACAGCAATCTTTCATTTAAACACCTATCTAGCGAGTTCAGCTTGTTTTGTAAGTGTGCCTGCCCTGAAGAGCTATGCCATCCTACACACAAGGAAGTTCATTCCAGCGCTGGGCCTAGAAGGTTATCCTTCCCCCCAACAGAAAGGATCCACCCCTTGGGACAAGAAGAGGGGGACAGAGACTGTGGCATTACCCTATTTAACAAATGTTTTTATGGCACTTTGGGATGCAGCTTATCCCCCCAAAATGGACCACATTTCAGTTATGTAATGATTGGACAACTGTGGCAGCCAGATGCTACCAGGGCCCTCCATGAGGCAGAATCACTACCATTGAATGCCTTCCCCAAGTCTCCAGTCATGGTCTACCTTAGATGCCAGTCCATGCTCCCAGCTGGCACCTCAGAATAGGTCCTTCTACTCTTGCAGTGTCTGTTGCTTTGTTCCTGCCTGTCTTGCCTCATTCCCACCTTCCAGTCTTGTCCAGCCTGCCCAAACTGCTCCTTCCTGCCTTGTTTTGTTCCATCCACCTTCACCTTGTTCTGCCCTTGCTTGTCTATTCCTTACTCCAGAGCTCTCCAGATCTTCCTTAGTTGGACCTCTCATGTCCTGACCTGTGCCTGGACCTCAACCCTATCTTTCTGCCACCTGCCCTAACTACTGCTTGGACCTTGACACTGCCTGTCTGCCACTTGCCCCAACCTCAGTCTGACCCTTGGCATCATCTGTTCTTTATGGGACCCTCACCTAAGTCCTGCTGGCCTCCGAACACAAGGACTCAACCTGGGGTGGAGGAAGCTGATACAAGTGAAGCTTTGATCTGGTTCCAGTTCCTGTGAGTCGTCTTACTGTCAGTGGGGGCCCCATTGGGTCAGCAGTTGGACTGAACTAACCTTATCATTTATTTATTTATTTGACACTTTTTTATACCGACACTCAAAGGACATCACATCGGTTTACATGGAACAATTTGGGGAAAAAAAGTACAATGAACTCGGTAACTTTACAGAGATAAATATAAAAATATAAAAATAAAAGGAGGCGATACAGAACAAATCTAGATAAAGAGCAGAAGTGTGAAGAATTAGGATAGATTAACCTGGAAAACTTGATATGAATATACTCTTACTAATATATACAAATTGCTGCAAGGGGGGGGGGAGTGATTGTGGGAGGTAACTGGGGGGAGGGAATTATGGAAAGGCTTGTTTGAAGAGCCAGGTTTTAAGGTTTTTTTTAAAGTTTTGTGAGCAAGGCTCCAACCGCAGTTCAGGAGGCATGGAATTCCAGTTAGTGGGTCCTGCGATAGTTAGCACTCTCTCTTTTGTGGCAGTAAGATGGATGTGTTTTGAGGTGGGTGTATGTAAAGTACCACTGTTGGCGGATCTGGTGAGTCTGATGGGTATATGGTAATGTAGGGAGTTGTTGAGCCAGTGTACGTCTCGGTTGTGTATTCTCTTGTGTAAGATAGTGAGGCTCTTGTAGCGGATTCTGAATGGGATTGGGAGCCAGTGGAGATCTTTTAGGATTGGGGTAATATGGTCTGTTCTGCATGTGTTAGTGAGTATTCTGGCTGCGACATTTTGTAGCATCTGGAGGGGTTTGATGGTAGATGTGGGAAGGCCTAGAAGGAGGGAGTTACAACAATCTAATTTGGAAAATATTAAGGCTTGAAGGACTGTACGAAAGTCGTTAAAGTGGAGCAGAAGTTTATTTTGTTGCACTCCTTCAGCATGCGTCGTCGGCGCGCGGCACCTACGGCTCACCAGCGTTAGATTAATAGTCCTGACTCACATCGTCACTCTGAGGTAGGTAGGTGGGCGGCGTTAGCTGCAGGTTGGCACTGGGCGGGTCCGGGGGCTCTAATCGCAGGCCTGGGGATTTTTCCAGAGGTGCTCCTCGCGGTAGCGCCTGGCAGAAAGACCAATTCCCGGCATCGTGGGGGCGGTGGTATTGGGGCCTCCTCGTGCACAGCTCGGGCGCTGAAGCTGCGGCAGGTCGAGTGCTGGAGCAGCGGCGGTTCAGACGCAGAAGGGCATATAGCAAGGGCTCATACACATTGACAGGTACTTGTGATGTGGATTGGCCATGGGCAGAGACCAGATGCTTGGCTTGAGCACCATTCAAAATCTACTTTACAACCCCAGTTCTATATGGATCTGCACTATGTTACACATATACAAACCTACAAGACAGTTACGATCTATAGATAAATGTCTATTAGAGATTCCTTCGGTCAGAACAACCAGTTTAGCTTTAACAAGGAAAAGGGCCTTCTCGGTTATAGGTCCGACCCTGTAGAACTCTATTCCTGATTTTATCTGAACGACTTCTAACCGCAAAGAATTTAAAAAATGCTAAAAACGTATCTGTTTAATGATGCCTATAAACTCAATAACTGATACTTATTTTGTACTGCTTTTAATCCTAACTTTTGATTTAATATTATGCTAAGATTGTTAAGTATGTTTTATTATGTATGTTTACTTGTAAACCGCCTAGACGGACATGTAAATGCCCAAGCGTGCGGTATATAAAAACTTTTAAATAAATAATAAATAAATAAATAAATTGATGGACATTTGATATTCCATTTTTTACTATGAAGGACCTCACAGTGGATTACAGCAGAAATAAATTAGCAGACAATACCACCTGAATTAGCTTTACAATGTGTAACAGATTTATAATTGGTATCTTCACAGTTGGCCTCGTAATAAGAATCCAGAAGTGGATATTTGGAGGACCTTATTTACGTTAGGTATAGGGGGGAGGGAGCCTGGTTAAATAGTTTTATCTGCATAATTAGACATTTGAACATTTCCTGGGAATTTCATGCGTATTTATGGGTACTAAGGAGAGGCAATCTGGGTGGGGAACCATTTGCATGCATAATATTGATTTTCATTAAGTGTGCTCCTGTCCTGCTCCCCTGGGCTCCACACAGCTGCTAATTATATGCATGGACGTCCACTTGGAAAATTGGGTAAACGCTGCATGTACTCTCTGCATGAGGACTCCAGAAACTAAGTAGACTGTTATAAAATTCCCCTCTTCATGTGCGTCAATCACTATTTCCAGCAGACATGACTTTCAGAATCATCCTCCCCCTGCACACAGGATGTTCTGGGTAACATCTTTAGGAATACGTTACGTTACCTGGTGTTGTGCATACGATTCCAACAGGTTGAGATCTTATGCTCCATGGAACTTCAAGTAGGGCGAGGCACTCAGACAGATGCTGCTCCTCACCAGTGCATGCAATAGGCAGAGAATGATGGCTGTCAGATGATGCCTCTAGCACATGTTGGAAATCACCACATCCAAGCTGTCTGCATGCTACTTTAGCCACTGTATCACCTATACTTGAAGATGCTCTCAGCCACGTTGCATTGAAATAGACCTCCAAGAATCCCTCACAAGGGCTGCTTCGATCTACAAGTCTCGCACCAGAGATATCTGAGCAGAGGGGAGAGAGAAAACTGCAAAATAAATCTTTCCTTTTCTACCTTAGGTAACTTGAGTCATAACAAAAAATGACAGGAGTCGGGTGGCACCTTATAGAAGAAGCAGAAGATATGTAAAATATATACACAACAGAGAAAAGGCAGGCAGGCAGGAAATGGTGGGGAGGGAATGAGAATAGCATTATAGCATAACCTACTAACAACTGTCGCAGTGTGCTGCAGCAGTCAAAAAAAGCAAACAGAATGTTGGGAATTATTAGAAAGGGAATGGTGAATAAAACAGAAAATGTCATAATGCCTCTGTATCGCTCCATGGTGAGACCGCACCTTGAATACTGTGTACAATTCTGGTCGCCGCATCTCAAAAAAGATATAATTGCGATGGAGAAGGTACAGAGAAGGGCTACCAAAATGATAAGGGGAATGGAACAGCTCACCTATGAGGAAAGACTAAAGGACTTTTCAGCTTGGAGAAGAGACGACTGAGGGGGGATATGATAGAGGTGTTTAAAATCATGAGAGGTCTAGAACGGGTAGATGTGAATCAGTTATTTACTCTTTCGGATAATAGAAGGACTAGGGGGCACTCCATGAAGTTAGCAAGTAGCACATTTAAAACTAATCAGAGAAAGTTCTTTTTTACTCAACGCACAATTAAACTCTGGAATTTGTTGCCAGAGGATGTGGTTAGTGCAGTTAGTATAGCTAGGTTTTAAAAAGGTTTGGGTAAGACCTTGAAGGGGAAGTCCATTAATGGCTATTAATCAAGTAGACTTAGAAAATAGCCCTTGCTATTACTAGCATGAGTAGCATGGGATACACTTAGTTTTTGGGTACTTGCAAGATACTTGTAGCCTGAATTGGCTACTGTTGTAAATAGAATGCTGGGCTTGAATGGACCCTTTGTTTTGAATCTACCCGAGACGAGCGCGGGCAGGCCCCCTTCCTTTCATGGCCAGTCGGGCTGCTGGTGCCTTCCCCAGCGACCAGACAAGCCGCTGGCACTGCTCTCTTCATGGCGGTTGTGCCGCTATCGCCGGGCTCCTCCCTGGCCGTATCCAGCCTTGTGCGACAGGGCTAAGCCGCCGGGAGCCTTCCCACGTGGCTGTGGCCGTCACAGTCATTCCTGCTCCTTCCTGGGGTCCTCGAATGGCAGGGAGCCATCCTTGCCGCTGCCGGGGTCTTCAGCCAGCAGGGAAGCCATCCATACTGGTGCCTGCAGCCTGCCTCTGCGGCAAGGCTGCCGCTCCGATGCTGCTGCTCCTGGGGTCTTCAGCCAGTAAGGAAGCCGTCCCTGCCAGTGTCTGCAGCTTCCCTGCATTTCCTCTTCATTCTTCGTGGCTGGAGCTGCTTCTGTTGCCTGCCTTGCTCAACCTGGGCCCTCAACGTAGCGGACACCATCAACATGCCTGCAGCTTCTTCTCCAGCTCTCCTTAGGCACGGGCGCGTGCCTCTCCTCTTCTTTTAAAGGGCCAGCCAGGTGTGGCCCCCTGCTGAACCCTCCCTGGGCGTTGTCCTCTTCAGCCCTACATAAGGGCCCAGCATTCATTCACGCTTTGCCTTCGCAAGGAGTTAGACGCTCCTGGGATCTTCCTGTCCTTCAAGAGTCTCGCTGTTCCATCGCTTCTTCAATGTCCTGTGTTTCCTATTCTTCGTGGGAGCTCCATGTCTCTTCCTGAAGTCCGTGATCCGTTCCTGATGTCCTTGATCCACTCCAGATGTCCGTCCTCCGCTCCTGATTTCCATGGTCAGTCTTAATGTCTGTCTTCCAGTCCAGATGTATGTCCTCCATTCCTGACGTCTGTGATCCAGTCCTGATGTCTGTCTCCTGTTCCTGATATCAGTGATCCAGTCCAGATGTCCGGTACCCCCTGGTTCCTCATCGCCACCTTTCCTGGCATGCTACGTTGTGGTCCGTGACCAGCCCCACGGGTGGGCTGAATTGGGCACTTTGTGATACAATGCCGTCCTCACTACCGCAGCTCAAGCCTCCGGAGGGTAATCTTTGCTTGAAGTCAAGTCATGTCTTGGTCCCGAATCCTTGCTTGAAGCCAAGTCCTATCTTGGTCCTGTGTCTTGAACTTTGCTAGCCCTCGGATTCCTTGTGCCTGCTCCATCCATGCTAAATTCTCTGCCAGAACCTGTACCGTACCAGCATGGTCCACGACCAGCCACTCGCGGCTGTGTAGGGCGCGCTGTGTCACAGTCTCAACCCAGCTCTTCATCCTGACTCCTTGTCTACAGAACCTCGCTCCTGACTCCTTGTCTACAGACCCCTGATCCTTCGTCTTCATCCAAGTGTCCTTGCCTGAGTCTTCGTCCAAGTACCTACGTCTTTGCCTGAGTCTTCGTCCGAATCTTCATGTTCCGGTCTTTGTTTGCCCCTGACCTCCGTCCGGCCTGCCACTTCTTGCCTTTACCCAGCGGCAGGTCCGAAAGGGCTTGGAACAGACGGAGGACTGTTCATAAGACCACCATTGCATTGTTGGTCTTTCTGAAGCGTGCAGGTCCGGTGGAGGGTCAGTACCTGCAGTCATCCTTGTCTTCTCTCCAGCATTGTGTCTGCTCTGGATTCCATCGTCTGTCTTCAGTCTAGCTTTGCTCCTGTCCAGCCCATGCTTGGGCATGCCTAGCCTGCCTCAGTACCTCTTCGGAGTTCCTCTGGGTTCAAGCCATGGTCCAAGGACACCCAAACCCCTGGAAAATGGAACTGCTGTCCTAGCACTTCCTAACACCCTTGGTATGACCCTGTATGGCAATTTCCTATGTTCTTATGTTCTTAATCCCAGCTGCCATATCTTTGACTACTATTCAAGCTTCTTGAAATCATTTCTCATTCTCTCCACCCCTTCCGGCATATCAACTCTGTTGTAGATCTTAGTATCATCTGCAAATAGACAAACATTACCTTCTATATCTTCTGCAAGGCCACTCACAAAGATATTGAACAGAACCAGTCCCAACACCGATCCCTGTGGCACTCCACTTAACACTGTTCTCTCAGGTTCCATTTACCGTTACACGCTGTCTTCTATCCATCAACCAGTTTGTAATCCAGGCCACCACCTTGGTGCTCACTCCCAAGCTTCTCATTTTATTCACAAGCCTCCAGTGTGGGACCATAACAAAAACATTGCTGAAATCCATGTAGATCACATCAAGCGCTCTTCCTCGATCCAATTCTTTAGTCACCTAATCAAATATATTAATCAGATTTTTTTACAGGACCTTCCCCTGGTGAATCCATGCTGCATGGGATCCAGGAATCCTCTGGACTCTAGATAGCTCACTATCCTTTCCTTCAGCAGTGTCTCCATTAATTTTTCCACCACTGAATTGAGGCTAATCGGCCTGTTGTTTTACAGACTCCTCTCTGCTACCACTCTTGTGAGCTCCACCACTCTCGTTTCCAGGGATCTATTGAACAGGTCATGCAATGGACCCACCAGCTCATCTCTGAGCTCCCTCACTATCCTGGGATGGACTTCATCTGTCCCCATTGCCTTGTCCACTTTCAGTTTTCCTAGCTCTTCCCATACATTCCCTTCTGTAAATGGAGTTTCGTCTGCTCCACCCACATCCACAGTCTTGTCAACCAGCAACCATCCTTCTCCAGGGTCTTCTTTAGTGAACACCGATATGAAATATTTGTTTAATATTTCTGCCATTGTTTCATCTCTTTCCACACATTGCTCCTCATCACCTTTCAATTTCACTTTACCACTTCATCTGCCTTCTTTCTCTGATATATCTGAAAAATGTTTTGTCTCCTCTCTTTACCAATTGTTTCTTCCATTTGACTTTTTGCTTTCTTGATTTCTTTCTTCATTTCTCTCATTTTTAACAAATAACCTTCTTGTGTTCCTTTTTTTGAGATCCTTTATATTTCTTGAATGCTGTTTTTTTTGGGGGGGGACTTACTTTTTTCAGCCAGATTCTTAGAGAACCATATTGATTTCTTTTTATTTATTTAGATTTTTATATTCCACTTTTTAGCACTTCAAAGTGTACATCAAAGCGGATTGCATTCAGGTACTATAGGCATTTCCCTATCCCCACAGGGCTTATAATCTAAGTTTGTACCTGAGGCAACGGCGAGTAAAGTGACTTGCTCAAGGTCACAAGGAGCAACAGTGGGATTTGAATGCTGGTTTCCCGGAGTTCTATCCCACTTCTCTAACCACCAGACAACTCCTTCACTCCAAGGTGTCCTCTTAACTTTATTCTTTTCTTTCATAACATATAGATTTGCTGCCTTTATAATAGCTCCTTTCAATTTGGCTCTCTGATGTTCTACCTCACCCATTTTCTCCCAGTCTTCCAGTTCTTCTTCCAGGTACATCCCCATTTTCACAAAGTCCATATTTGTGAAATTCAAAACTTGTTATGATGTCTCTGTGTCCTATTTGTGATATCGAACCATACCTGAGTGATGATCACTACTGCTCAGCTGAGCCCCTACCCGAACATCAGAGATATTATCCCCATTAGTGAGCACCAGATCAAGTATCACATCCTCCCTCATATGTTCCATTAACATTTGAGCAGAGCTCCTTGAAGGGCATCCAATATCTCTCTACTTTTTGTAGATTCCGCAGAAGGGATGCTCCAATTCACATCTGGAAGATTAAAATGTCCAATGACCATCACTCCTCCCATCTTTCCCAACTTTTGGATGTCCTCAGTCAGATCTCTGCCCTGTTCATCCATTTTTGTTGGAGGTCTGTAGATCACCACAGTACAAATGGAAGCACCATCTTCTCTTTTTAGGATGGTCCATAATGCTTCTTCTTTACCCCACGTCCCTTGCAATTCAGTTGCTTGGATATTGTTTCCTGCATACAGAGCTACTCCTCCCCCTTTTCTGTCCTCTATGACCTCCCGTAACAAGTTATAGCCCAGGATGGCCGCATCCCAATCATGAGACTCAATGAACCTTGTCGCTGTAATAGAAACAATGTCCAATTCCGCCTCCACCATTGGGGCCTGCAGGTCTGGGATATTATTGCTCAGACTACGAGCATTTGTGGTCATAGCTTTCCAGCTGCTCTTCCGAGTCACCTTTTCTGTTTTATTGAACTGATTAATTTTTTTACTTTGTCTTCCCACTTCCTGTATTGCTTGGGGTGACATTCCAGTTTCACTCACCACCTCCTGTCACCCCCACTCCCTAGTTTTAAATGACCGATAATGTATGAGTTGAATTTTTCAGATAACATCCTCTTTCCTGCCACAGACAAATGTAGACCACCCTTACCATAAAATCATTTATTGCTCCATTCACAGCCCCAGCCTCCAATGTATCCAAAACCATTTTCCATACATCAGGTTTTGAGCCAGGCCTTGAAATTCTCTATAGAGCCTAACCTTTCCTTTCCCTTGCTATGAGTAGGTAATACTTCTGAAAAGGCAATAGTCTTAGGCATGTGCCTAATCTCCTCCCCTAGATTTTGGAAATTTTCCTGTACCTTGTAGACGTTGTTCATAGTGATGTCATTGGTTCCCAGATGGATAATAACATTGGTATCAGCGATCTTACTTTCTTCTATAATTGCACTGACCACCTGGTTTGCATTTCTATTAGTTGAGCATCCTGGAATGCATTTAACCGTTGTGTCCCCAGCAAACTTGAGTTCCCAAATTGGTTCTTCTGATGACCAAATCTCCCAGAAGAAGCAGCTTTTTTTTTTTTTTTTACAACATTTTTCTATGTTGCAGGGTTTCTGGGTGCTTGGGTGACTACCTCCCTTTCAGATATCACTTCATGTTCTGTTGCTGGGGCTTCTTCATTTTCCAAAGCAGAAAAAGAATTATATAAGGGTAAAAGAGGGGACCATGAGTGTCTCTCCATCATAGGCCTTATTCTGCCAGAGCTGAGTGTAATCCGGTAGGGATGTGAATCGTTTTAGGACGATTAAAATTATCGTCCGATAATTTTAATATCGTCTTAAACCGTTATGGAACACAATACAATACAGATTCTAACGATTTATCGTTATAAATCGTTAGAATCGTGAGCCGGCACACTAAAACCCCCTAAAAACCCCCCCCCGACCCTTTAAATTAAATCCCCCACCCTCCCGAACCCCCCCCCAAATAACTTAAATAACCTGCGGGTCCAGCGGCGGTCCGGAACGGCAGCGGTCCGGAACGGGCTCCTGCTCTCGAATCTTGTCGTCTTCAGCCGGCGCCATTTTCCAAAATGGCGCCGAAAAATGGCGGCGGCCATAGACGAAAAAGATTGGACGGCAGGAGGTCCTTCCGGACCCCCGCTGGACTTTTGGCAAGTCTCGTGGGGGTCAGGAGGCCCCCCACAAGCTGGCCAAAAGTTCCTGGAGGTCCAGCGGGGGTCAGGGAGCGATTTCCCGCCGCGAATCGTTTTCGTACGGAAAATGGCGCCGGCAGGAGATCGACTGCAGGAGGTCGTTCAGCGAGGGTTCCGGCGCCCTCGCTGAATGACCTCCTGCAGTCGATCTCCTGCCGGCGCCATTTTCCGTACGGAAACGATTCGCGGCGGGAAATCGCTCCCTGACCCCCGCTGGACCTCCAGGAACTTTTGGCCAGCTTGTGGGGGGCCTCCTGACCCCCACGAGACTTGCCAAAAGTCCAGCGGGGGTCCGGAAGGACCTCCTGCCGTCCAATCTTTTCGTCTATGGCCGCCGCCATTTTTCGGCGCCATTTTGGAAAATGGCGCGGCTGAAGACGACAAGATTCAGAGGCAGGAGCCCGTTCCGGACCGCTGCCGTTCCGGACCGCCGCTGGACCCGCAGGTTATTTAAGTTATTTGGGGGGGGGGTTCGGGAGGGTGGGGGATTTAATTTAAAGGGTCGGGGGTGGGTTTTAGGGGGTTTTAATGTGCCGGTTTTTCGATTTTTCGATTTTTCACGATTTTTAACGATTTTTCACGATATTTTACCCCCCCAAACGGCAACAATACGATTCCCTCCCCCTCCCAGCCGAAATCAATCGTTAAGACGATCGAGGACACGATTCACATCCCTATAATCCGGCCATTCCTGAGATTCTGAATCCTAGACCTCTGACGTCTCTGTGGGAGTGAGGGTGGGTATCCAGGATGCTGTCCAGTTGGGAAGATTGGGTGTCTCATAGCCACATGTCTTATTCTACCAGGTCCCACAGTAAACCATTTATTCCTGAGATTCTGAATCCTGGACCTCTGACGTCTCTGTGGGAGTGAGGGTGGGTATCCAGGATGCTGTCCAGTTGGGAAGATTGGGTGTCTCATAGCCACATGTCTTATTCTACCAGGTCCCACAGTAAACCATTTATTCCTGAGATTCTGAATCCTGGACCTCTGACGTCTCTGTGGGAGTGAGGGTGGGTATCCAGGATGCTGTCCAGTTGGGAAGATTGGGTGTCTCATAGTCACATGTCTTATTCTACCAGATCCCACAGTAAACCATTTATTCCTGAGATTCTGAATCTTCTGTGGAAGGTGCGAGAGATATTCTGGATACATCAAGACAGGGGAGGTTTTCTGAAATCTGAACAATTCCTCTCTTAAATGCATCACCTGCTTTTTCATTTCAGACAGTTGAAAACACATTGGACAGCCCTTAAGTTTTCAAATGGTGGGCCTTGGGACAGAAGCACCACTAATGTTAACCAAGTCCTTACAGGAACTATTTAGGAAGAAAAAACCTAGGGGTGGGTGGGAGTGGGGCAGGGTGGAAGGGAAAAAACAGCTCCTGCAAATAGCAGCCCTCTGTTCTATAAATTACAAACACTTATTTCAATACAATACTTGGGGTTTAAAAACACTAGCTAGATTAAATTGATAGAGATTTCAAAACATACAACAGGAAATATAGGAGAAAAGAGAACAATGTCAGCTATATTGTAACTCGCAAATTAAAAAATTAAACTTCTATGTATGTGCCTCTCTCGAGAGGCGCCTGGACAATTCTCTCTCCTGACCTCAGTGTAAGGATCTATCCCAGCTGCCAGCCATAGAAGTGGGACTGCTTGTGAGATTCCTCCTTATCCAGGCACTTTTTACATCTTTTTCATTTCTACTGTGCATCTTGGGTAGACAAGCTTACATAATTCACCCCAGGACAATTCCCAGGTCTAACCAAAAGGCTTTGTACTAATCTAGAGTGGCAGTGCCTGTACGTCTGCCCTTACAGAAGCCCTGCATGTCCTGTGAGCGCCTGCATTTCTGTGAGGTCTCCCAGACATTACTGTACTTGCAGCCTGCCTGATAGACCCAGCTGTCTGCTCGCCCTGCGTTCCTCCAGGACTTCTAACATTTTCTGTTATGTTCTTTGCCATTCATTCTGGCATTCCCCATTACTAAATTCTTCAAGGCTGGCCCTTTAAACACTTAAACACATGCCTGCCTCTAGCTGCACACTGCCCTCTCTTCACTTTTCCTAACTCTGAATCCTCTCTGCCTATCCCTTTTCATTGCTGGGTTTCTAATCCACCTTTCACATTCCAGTACTATGGTTCTCCTGAGCTCCATTGCACCACCTGACTGAGTGCATAGATTAAGCAATCAGGAAAGCTTCCCCTGAACCCATGCTTACAGGTGCATAAGGAAAGGCGTCAGCAACCAGGAGGGCAGTTTATTCCTTCAAACCCAGGGAGATGGTTCTCAAGCTGCTCTCCCTATAATTATCTTGTTATTTTACAGTATGCACAACGGGGAAATGTTTTCCGTGTCATTTTCCGTGATGCTTTCAAAATCTTAGCAAGCTTATACTCACAATGATGATTATTATAATTTTAACAGTACCTGAACTTAAACTGTTAATTCTAACATGTTTCCTTGACTCACAGCTTATTGTTTGTAAAGTTTTGTGCACACATAAGTTATTCGTTGCAAAGAAAACGCATATCAAATTATAATTTATGGAAGCCGGTGGGTTTTGTTTGGAGGGAACTTCTGGGAATATTTGTAGAGCAGTTCCGCAGCCCATCTGCCTGAGATCTTCACCAGTGACGGGTAGGTCCTGTGACAGAGGTGGATACAAATTGCCCCCCAGGTCTTATTGAGATAAATCTCCAGTCTTCCGGAGCAGGGTCCATCTCCATCCTGCAGTCTTATCCTGGACGCACCTGGGGAAAGAGCCGAGAGTCAGCTGCGGAACCACTCACATCCCCCCTTTGATCCCCAAAGGTGAGCTTGCATAGAGCTCAAATAATGAGATCAAGCAATAGCTACAATGGATATTTTCACACTCAGCAAATATTTGCATAATTTCGTATAAGTTCACATTTTTAGCAAAGCATTGTGGTTGCTGTGCTAGTCCACTCGGAAGCTCGTCACAGATCTATTGAGTTAGTTTTTATTGGACTGTCACCTGCAACTCGATCACTGACTCTTATTTCTACAAGGAAGACCTACAGACATTATGTTGGAAAAAATAAATGATCATGTTTTCTTTTCAGCATGTTCTCTTTCTCTCCTGTCATCGATGGGGTAGTGGAGGGTGAAAAGGGAAACTTTGATAAAATAAGAAAAATTGTTAGAAAAAAACTGAAAGAAGCAGCTACAAAAGTAAAAAATGTCCAAGAGGCGTGGTCATTGTTAAAAATACCATTCTAGAAGCACAGTCCATGTATTCCACACATTAAGAAAGGTGGAAAGAAGGCAAAATGATTACCGGCATGGTTAAAAGAGGAGGTGAAAGAAGCTATTTTAGCCAAAAGATCTTCATTCAAAAATTGGAAGAAGGATCCAACAGAAGAAAATAGGATAAAGCATAAACATTGGCAAGTTAAATGTAAGAATTGATAAGACAGGCTAAGAGAGAATTTGAAAAGAAGTTATGTAGAGGCAAAAACTCACAGTAAAAACTTTTTTAAATATATCCGAAGCAGAAAGCTTGTGAGGGAGTCAGTTGGACCGTTAGATGATCGAGGGGTTAAAGGGGCACTTAGAGAAGATAAGGCCATCGCGGAAAGATGAAATGATTTCTTTGCTTTGGTGTTTACTGAAGAGGATGTTGGGGAGGTACCCGTAATGGAAAGGTTTTCATGGGTAATGATTCAGATGGACTGAATCAAATCACGGTGAACCTAGAAGATGTGGTAGGCCTGATTGACAAACTGAAGAGTAGTAAATCACCTGGACCGGATGGTGTACACCCCAGAGTTCTGAAGGAACTAAAAAATGAAATTTCAGACCTATTAGTAAAAATTTGTAACTTATCATTAAAATCATCCATTGTACCTGAAGACTGGAGGATAGCAAATGTAACCCCAATATTTAAAAAGGGCTCCAGGGGCGATCCGGGAAACTACAGACCGGTTAGCCTGACTTCAGTGCCAGGAAAAATAGTGGAAAGTGTTCTAAAATCAAAATCACAGAACATATAGAAAGACATGGTTTAATGGAACAAAGTCAGCATGGCTTTACCCAGGGCAAGTCTTGCCTCACAAATCTGCTTCACTTTTTTTGAAGGAGTTAATAACATGTGGATAAAGGTGAATCGGTAGATATAGTATACTTGGATTTTCAGAAGGCATTGACAAAGTTTCCTCATGAGAGGCTTCTAGGAAAGTAAAAAGTCATGGGATAGGAGGCGATGTCCTTTCGTGGATTACAACTGGCTAAAAGACAGGAAACAGAGAGTAGGATTAAATGGGCAATTTTCTCAGTGGAAGGGAGTGGACAGTGGAGTGCCTCAGGGATCTGTATTGGGACCCTTACTTTTCAATATATTTATAAATGATCTGGAAAGAAATACGACGAGTGAGATAATCAAATTTGCAGATGACACAAAATTGTTCAAGTACTTAAATCACAAGCAGATTGTGATAAAGCATAGCAGACATCATAAACTGCTCTTTAACTCAAGGAAAGTCCCAGAACAACTAAAAATAGCCATACTGAAACCCTAATAAAAAAAACCTAACCTCTCAACGGATGACCCTGCAAACTACCGTCCAATCGCTAACCTCCCCCTGATCTCAAGAGTGATGGAAAGATTTGTTAACAAACAAACTGGCCGAGTACCTAGAGGAGAACAACATACTCTCCCCT